>NC_092862.1:95494469-95794469 GCF_032062135.1 Pyxicephalus adspersus
ACTCTGTGTTATATACTCCATACATTACTGACCCCCGAAATCTGTGTTACATACTCTGTACATTACTGACCCCTGAACTCTGTGTTACATACTTCCTTCATTACTGATCCCTGAACTCTGTGTAATATACTCCATACATTACTGAACCCCCAAATCTGTGTTACATACTCTGTACATTACTGACCCCTGAACTCTGTGTTACATACTCCATACATTACTGATCCCTTAACTCTGTGTTACATACTCCATACATTATTGATCCCTGAACTCTGTGTTACATACTCTATACATTACTGACCCTCGAAATCTGTGTTACATACTCTGTACATTACTGACCCCTGAACTCTGTGTTACATGCTCCATACATTACTGATCCCTGAACTCTGTGTTCCATACTCCGTATATTACTGACCGCTGAACTCTGTGTTACATGCTCTGTATATTACTGACCCTCACATGACCCTGACTGAACTCACATACAAATCATAATATGTTATTGTATCATGCATGTGTTACATACTACTGTCCCTGCACACTTCCTGATATATAATATATGAATTATTTTTGGTTTTTTAACTTTTTGCTCACATGTCAGTAAGACTTTCACTTGTGGCACAGTAATTTCAGCATTTTACTTTTGTACTGTTGTAGGACTGTGGTGTATAGTTTTATATATATATGCTGTGTGTACAGTGAGTAGGCTTTTGTTTCATTTAACCATATTGCTTTAAGGCCCTCCAGCAATGTATTCAAACTCACAACTTGCATAATTGCTCTCCTAAGAAATTCCTACATTGCCCGTGGCCAATTTACAGTAATGCTTAAATAAGTCTAGTAGGTTGCCATATATTAAAGGCTACTTTTAATACACAGTAATGGTATTCACTGTAAACTGGGGCCTTTTTGCTTTGGTATCTGGAGGCTGAATTGGTTTACTTTATCATGATGGGTGATGGTATTTTAGCAAACACTTGGTCTGTACCTGGGCATAAACCACCTACAGTCCCTAACCTACAAATCCTATGCTGGAGGTAAGAGAAGCAGCACAAGAAGCCTAGTTATGCTGCAGTATAAGGAAGGTATTGATAGGAGGAGATAGTAAAGTGAAATTGATGATTATTTTTCTTTCACCTTCCAGTACCAGGGTGGGAAATGAATCTATAAGTGTAAATCGGGTTCTATGCCCAGTCAGAGAGGGCTGTGCTATGTAGCAGAGCTGTGTAAATCTAACAACTGAACTGACAGTAATACAAATCCTTGGGCTGGTAAAACAGCTCCCTTATATCTTTTTCATGCCTTAACTGTTTGCTGAGAGTTTACAGCTTTAAGATTTATACGGTGCCTTATGTAATACATTATTAGCATTGGTAAAAGAGCACCCGATGACAATGACAACTTTAATGAAGGTAATGAGGACAAGCAGGATTTCCATTTCCATTACTGGAATCACTGAAAGTGCCTTTAATTTAAAAGCAGATCCTTTGAAAGCCAAGAGTTAAAACTCTTTAAAAGCATAGCTGAAAAGATCATTGGAATCATTCTAGAATTTTAAAACATAGTTTGCAATTTTAAAATGAAACCTAATATAATTTGTGCAGCGCCTTTTCCATTAAACAGGAGATCCTGTAGAACAATTTCATGATGTGTACTTCATCTTAGATTACATATATTTTTACACAAAATATGTGTTTATCAAATAATGGGAGATGGTAAAAAAGTGGTATAGAGTAAAAGGTCATTGGTAGGACAAACCACATTTTAGAAAAACAAAGCTATTGTTGTAGGCAAGGAAGATACATAGAAATAGAATGACTCAGTAAAAGAAAAAATGTCCCAAGAGTCTTGCCTGCCGTGGTTTGTTTTATAGTTTAACTGGATATCATTTACTTACACAATATACAGTATATTAGTGTGGTGGTCAGCGGGAAAATGCCTCTTACATTGCTGGTCACTGAGAAAAATATCACCCCTACATATTGCCAAAAAGAATTCGTGTCAGTAAAATTGACCTAAGAGACACAAATTACTTTTCATCTAGACACCCCTAGCAACCTCTGGAGGACCCTAATTGAGACACACTGTCCTAAGTCCTAGTTAGGATGGTCTGGCTATTATGTTCATATAAGAGAAAATTAGATTAGGTTTGGTGAATTCTACATTTATCAAACATCCACTACAGGGGAATATCCAGGTATTGATTGACCACCAGTGAATGTTTGGTCAAAGTCACATGCACTTTTTTTAAAATATGGCCTTTGGTATTTTAAAGAGGAAAACATTGCAGTAAACCAATCATATATGAATAAAGTGACATAATGGGGGATTTGTATCACTTGTAGAGAATACAAGGAAGCCATTTTAGAATTTATTACAGATGGTATCAGTGCTACTTCTTTAATGAGAGGTAGCTTACTATACACTGGATTTATTAAGAAGGACAAATGAGGAGTTCTGCAGGAGAACAATGTTCCATTTCTAATAACAACATCAACATCTTTTGGTGTTTGGTGCTGCTATATTGGGTTAGGGGTATGACATGGCAACAAGGAGGGGGGACTACTGCAGCAGTACTTAGAAATTGGCTAGTCTAAATTATTAATTTAAATTATTTCTACATGTTTATATAAAATCTATCCTGTAAAAAAATTCTTTTGTAGAAAAAAACACTAGTAAATGCCTAAATTCTTTACATATTCTTGCCTTTTTCTTATTTGATGGTGACAACCCTAATCCTGAAACGTACCTACCAGGTAACCACAACTAACTTCCCACATCCTATTCCCACTTTACCCTAACTGTTAACAAGTACCCCATGAAATGAAATGAAATTTTTTTGCCCCCCCCCAGTAATCTGGGGTGCCTACATATACAGAATTTAGCATATCATCTTAAGGGAAGAAAAAAATGTGATTCATAATCAGTTTCATAATTCTGATGTTCACAAACCTTGCAAAGTCAAAGTCCATGTGGTGCAAATCTTGGCATTGAGTTCTGCCATTTTGTAGAGCTAATAGGTAGGTATTTCCAAACAAAAGGAGCTGAAAGTTTTGTTCTGCCATGTACCAGTAAAAATATAAAGAGTGTGGAACTCGAGTGGCGCCACTTAAATCGCTTAATGAAAAACTTGCAACTCCACTTGGGGTTTTCCCTAGCGACTTGCAACTCGACTTGCGGCTTACGTTCTCTGCTGACAGCTGAAAGGTAGGGGGAGGAAGGCAGTGAGGCTTCTCGACTCGACTTGGAAGAATTCTTGGTGACTTGAGACTTGACTTGGGACTTGTTGTCAATGATTTGGGACTCAACTTGGACTTGAAGGGTGACGACTTAGTCCAACCTAAATATCTGTCCAAATATCTGTCCCTCTGCTGTCCAATATATATATCTGCATATATCTATTCACAATTGTCAGGTTTCCCTAACAGGTCCAACATGCATTGACAATATGGCTGCTGTGAGCTCCACATGTTCATGATTTGCAAACCCATGGTAACAACGAATTCAGTTCTCATCCCTGCTTGTATTGCACTTTCTGTAATTTGAAATTAATAATTAGAAAAAACAAAGGAATAGGAAGACTCAAAAATTCCAGCATTCTTACCAACAGTGTCTCAAAGAGAAGTATCCCAAACAAATGAAGAGTTCTGATGTCAAAACTCTGAAAGCTATTTTAAGAATTAATTGATTACTACAGCAAGAAATTATATATTTTATTTTTATTTTTTAGGACATAAAAGAGCTTTTCTTAGTGCAACTGAACCTGACTTTCTCTTTTCAATTTCACATGTTGTACATTATTTATGGATCAGTCAACTGGTTTAGTACTGTTGAGTGCTTCTCTGCTTTCAACTATGTTTCTCTTACCTTGTGAACAGTGTTAATCCTTTGGTGATTATCACTTTGCTTGGGTTAAAGCAGGTCACAGCTCATAACAGTTTTATGGAGCAACTGTGTGCTATGTATAGTCACAAAACCAAGGGTGTTCATCCATATTCTAACACTCTAGGTGCCATGTGTCCTGTCCAGTTAACACCTTTTGTTTGAAACGTAATATGGTAGAATTCTGAAGAGATGCTTAAAGTGGAAATAACCTTAAAAAGTCAGCATTTTCTGTGTTGCAAGGAAAATTTAGGAACAGGGAATATATAAATAATGTACCTTTTGTTTTGAATTCCCTTTGAACAGCAACACACTTCCTTCTATGTGAAGGTGCCTTAGGCACGTGTATGCCAACAGCCTCATAGATATATATTTGTAATGTGAAATCTAAGGTTCTGCTACCTCTAACTCCTAGACCCATGAGTTTTAGGGTGAAATTTGGCAATGTCGCTATCGTGCTGCTCATTGTTCTGCTTGTTGAAAGCTCCAACTTCCAAAAGAAAAAATACTAATCTATGGCGAAAATATGAGGCTATATTTAGAGTTGAATTTAAAGTTATTCTTTACTCAAATACAAATGTAACTCAATATGGCTCTGCTGAGAGGCCTAGAGAGTTGGGCTTCTAATAACAATGAATATACTGTGTCTATAACTGAATTTTCAGGTTAAAATGAGGAGTAGGTCCAACACGAGACTTTCATTTTGTTGTCTGGAATAATAAAACTTCTGCATCAAAGGACATTAAGCTGGACATCTTTATTAATAACTGAGCAATAAAAAAATTGACAGAGGGTGTAACCTTTCTCTACTATGTAAAAAAAAAATTAAAAATGCATCTAAACCTAAAAACAATATTGCAATATTTTGCTGCTTATCAGTGCTTTTTTTGTGATGTAAAATTATTTTTTTTCAGGCTAAAAACATTTTCAGCAAATACAGAAAATACCAGTTGACATTGCCAGGAATATAATGCCCTTGTCACTTCCTAAATAGAACACAAGCTAATATCTTTGTTCTGTAAACTACTAATTTCCCCATAATATTATTAATAATATTAATAATAATGTTAATAATAAACAGGATTTATATAGCACCAACATATTACGCAGCGCTGTACATTAAATAGGCGTTGCAAATGTGATACAGGAAGTGATACAGGAGGAGGAGAGAACCCTGCCCTGAAGAGCTTACAATCCCATCCCCTGTATAATAGAGATGAATAAATGCAAACATGTCTAAGGTCCTAGTTGCCCAACTTGGCTTCCTCTATAGACACGTTGGCCCTGATTTATTGACGTTCACCAAGGCTGGGGAGAAAACACTTTCATCAGTGAAGCTGTGTGATCCAGCAAACCTGGAATGGATCTGATCCAGAATTGAAAACATTTGCTAACAAATAGCTAATGACTTTTAGGAAATCCATTCCAGGTTTTCTGTATCACCCAGCTTCACTGATGAAAGTGTATTCTCTCCAGCTTTGGAGAGTTTTAATATATCAGGGCCAGAGTCTGAGTTAAACATGGACAGCCAGGGACAGGTATTTTTACAGGAATACCAGGTGAAGATAAAGGACAAAAAGCCTGAAAAAAGTAAAACTGTAACCAAATCTATGGTGTGGTATAGCAAAATAAATGACATTTTTCGTTTCACTTTAAATAATGCTTTATTATACTCCTTACATCTATCCTAATTCCTAATTAATCCTTAACAGTAAATCCACTTAGCTCCTCACCACTCCTTCAGTCATTACCCTTAACCTAACCACTAAACTTCACTTCATAAACCTAACCTAGCTGTGCTTCAAGTTTAATGATCATTTGAGCAATCATCCTCATACCTTAGTGTCAGTGATGAATTGTAAGAGTGGAGATATGTCTCAGACCCAGAATAGTGTCATGGAGGCCTTGATATGGGAGTCCCCTAGCAAGTATAGGCTGAAGAATCCTGTGTTAGTGCGGGAGGTGAATCAAAATGTGGCCAGGCCACTATTCTCAACAGTAATCCGAAATCATATTTGCACCTAAAACATAATGCCTATTCAATGTGCTTAATATATGTTTGTCTACATCCTTCTAACTGCAGATGAGAGAATTGATTACTAGGTGGTTTGCCACAAAGTGGTGGTATACCTGTGAACATGATTTGCTCAGGTTGTGGGTAAACTGATCCAAAAATCATTTATCAGTTCATGTTGCAAACCTAAGATAGTTGGGGTTTTCTGGTCCCTTAGGGACCTAAAAATGGAATTACTGTTGGTTCATTTAGAAAAGAAGTTTGTCTTTGGTGATGGGGTTTGCTGGCATTCTAATAATGAAATGGTGAGCTGGTAAAGGTCCTTTGGATGGACTGTTATCACTTCAATACTGTTCCTCAAAAGTAATGTATTTCTGAATGTATAGTCTGCTGGGCCAAACTTGAAGCAGAATTTTAATGCACTATCCACAAAGTTTTTATGATGGGTTGGAAATTGAAATGCCTTTTACTTGGGAAAAAAAATTAATTAGAAGCATAAAAATGAATATAAAAAGCTACACAAGAATAGAAACATATTGCAGATATAACAAAGTCTACATTCTACTTGTTCTATACATTGACATGAGTAGTAAAATGTAGTTTGGTTTAATTATTCTTGCAGTTATCTAAGAGCATTCCATGTTTGAAAGTTCTAAGAATTAGATGTGACAGATTGCTGACACAACATCTCAGTACAATAAGATGATCAAAGCACGACTAACTAAAGATGAAAGTACACCTGTTTTTGGAGGAAATGTTTTTCACCCAAGGATTGGACTTAGTTATAAGTTATATTCCCTATATTTTTACTGTTTATAATTATATATAAGAAAAATGCTCATATGCGGTATATATATGTATAACTTAGGCTATAAATGTTACATAGAAGTCTGCTGTGATTTACTAGCTGTGAGCATACATGTAGGCAACAATACAATAAGGATTAGTGCAAAGCTGAAAGGAAAACATCAGAGGCAGTAACCACCAGTTAGAAAACCTCTGTTGATATTGTTCCCCATACCTACTGTATGCCCACCAGTGGCATTTGCTGAAACCAACAGCCATAACGATGTTGCCATTTCAAAATGGTCTGATCACGCAATTTCCCTCTCATGCCTCTAAGCTTCTATACATTTAATAGAATACTCAATTCAAACACTAAAGTCTATTAATAATGAAAACAGGGTTAATTTATAATTGTTTTCACCCCAAATTTTCCCAACTACTACCCAAAATGTATAGATTTTAACAAGATTTAATTACAAAAGGAGTGATTAAACTTTAGCTCATTAATTCATTGTATGTACATTTATATGTCATGAATACATTTTTTAATTGAAATTAGTGTTAGAAATTTGTAAATTGTGGGTAATAGTTGAATCTTGGGTGAAAAAAATGTATAATATAGACCTCCTTGAAGTAAAAAAAAAGGCTGCCATTGCTGATCTCTCCTTTTACATTTGGACTCTCATGGACATGGACAGTAAAGGACAGTTATCATTTTCCCTCTGCTTGTACTTACAAAATGTAAATGGTACTTCCTATCTGGGATGTGTCATTAGGCAGATATAATTACTGCTTCCCACTGTGTACCTGGCTTTCCTCCTCCTACATAAACACTTAAGCATGGGACTGCCATGACTCAAAAGTAAACCCGGCTCTTCTTTTGTATTTTTTCTTACATGATACAGATCTAGTATCAAGCCAAGCGAATGTGTAGTAGTAAACTCTATAGAGGACAAGAAACCAGGAGCATAGCAGACCATGGTCATTTTATCTACCTAATGGCACAGATAGAGAGTGCCATTTATATTTCTTACAGTTAAGGGTGGAAGGGAAGAGATAACTGTACTGTGAATAGTAATCATTTGAGCAAGGTATACACTGTTGAGGGATGTCAAAAAAGGGACATAATATTTCATATATGCAAGGGAGGCTAAAAAGCATGCTTACGGGGAAAGAAACCACATAAAAATGTAAGGAAAAAGGCAATTCTAACCAGACCTTGGATAGCGCTTGTAATGTACCCCAACATTTAAAGCAGCTGAAAATTATTCCAATTCTTATTTCTCCAGTATTGGTTTGAAATAAACCTCTTACTGGCGTTCTATGGGCAACAAGAATTGTTTTTTAAGTAATATTTTTTTTTAGTATTAGATGAAGTACTAGCTTACATTGACAATTTAAAGTTTCAATATTAGTTACAATGTCAGTTATAGGTTTTCATTAGCAAACCTGTAAACCCTTTTTTCGAGGGACTGCTCCTCGTTCAGATCTCATTCAGATCTTACTCTTCCTCTTTTTTTCCCATCAGTTGTTTTTATCTTTAAGTAATATACACACACAAAAAAATTATTGAACTAGTAAAATGTGTTTTTTGCACTCAACCCCCTAACCAGCCTCAAAATCATTCCATCTGTTTTTTAAGAGTTATTATAAAGGGAAAGTATTTGTCAAAAAAGCACAATCAGTAACCAATCACAATTTTTTGTATTTATTTTTTATAGACTGAAAAATAATGGCGTGACAGAGGTGTGTTATTTACTTTTTTAAAAAAATGTCTCTCTTCCCTATCGCCAAAAGCTGGGAGGAAATAATAGGAACAAACAGGAAAATCCACTTGCCAGTACTTGTGGTCTGTTAAGACTGCATTTATGCTTTGTAATTCGTGGCTCAATCTGAATCTTAAGCTGCGTACACACTTCCAATTTTTGTCGTTGGAAAGGATCTTTCACGATCCTTTCCAACGACAAGGGAGTGCACGATGCATGAACGGTGCTGTACATACAGCACCGTTCATGCTCTATGGAGAGGGGAGGGGGAGAGCGACGGAGCGATAAAAATCTGACGTGTGTACGTAGCTTTAGTAAAACAACATAAAGTATTTTAACTCAATTAACTCCTCAATTACCTTGCAAAGGCAAGTTTGCATTTTGCATATTAGAATTTAGCTTAATGCATTCAGCATTTGGCAATTCAATTCAGATTTTATGTATGCCCCTAACATAAAAAGAAAAAAAACAGATACATTATGCTTAGCTATAGTTTCTTCATGATATCAAAATATTTGCAAATACGATTAGTATGTTCCCTAGATTACTGATTATTTTTTCTTGTATTACATATGACTATAATGTATACAAAAAGAGCAGTGGTAGATGATATAAATCTGCTATCAGATCCATAGCTTATCTCCTTAATAGCATGTGAATGGTAACAGATGTTTACCACATCTGGCATGGAGAGAAGTATGTTGTTTAGCTTGGTATATGCTGCCTATTATAACAAGTCTCTTTCATTTTATCAGCCACACATGTGCATACATGTACTCCTTTTCTTAGCAGATCATAGTCATGAAATAGGGATCATTCAACACCGAGAATATAAAAATCTCATTGTGTAAACAGCATATTTAGTATTGGTCTCCAATGGCCCCTCTTCTAAGTAAAGAACAGTTTACGTGATCGGAGTATTTGTTTTTCTTTATTTTTTAAAGTGGTTAGAAATGTAGGATATTTTAAAATATGCATACAATTTTAAAGACAATTTAAGAGCCTTTTCTAGTGTTTTATTAAACTTGTCATATATATTTAGGTTATTTTAGACATAAAAAGGCAGTAAAATTGTTAAGGGTAGGTTGACGGGATAGTAGGGTATATTTTAGGTGGACTTCAATTATTAAATAGTTTTGCAGTGAGCATTTTAAAGCATTTTGCATTGCTTTTGCATATTTAGGCCACTACAGGCAGGGTAGTTTAGCTACTACAATGTAACCACATATGAGTCAATGTTTTGTGATCGACTAAAAGTATTCATTGTACCACTTACCATTGATTGATTATCGATCAAAGTTACCATGGTTTAATACAATTGGTAACCAATCCATTTAAAAAAGATTGGTCCCATCAATTTTTAATCAAAATGATTTATAGAAAATAACTTTTTTTTAAAACTCAGTTTAGATCGATTGAACATTTTTGTGTAATAGATCAAAATATTGCTTGATGAAGGACTTGCATTAGTGCTTTACAGCTATTGAGAGAACAACAACAGGGAGTATTGATAATGAATTTTGTCAATGAATCATCAGACTGATTGATTTACTATTGGGGTGATTCCCTGAACAAGGAAAGAATTTAGGCTGTTCCCTAATACTTTTTGATTACATTGATATTAAATACAACAATTAGGATTTGCATTATTAGTTAAACAAAAACCTGGACTTTTTTCTGTAACTCATCAAACCTCGATTATGATTCAGCTGCTATGTCTTTGCTGTCCTGAGAATCTTTTTATAAAATTTTTTAAAAATAAGTAACTGCAGTATAGCTACCATAATAAATTTTGGAAGAGAATAACAACTTTTAAATAATTGGGCATAAACGTTATATAACTTAAAAAATATTGTAATATTTGGTAATGGCAATTGATAATAATATTAGTAATGATGAAAGAGACTATAAATTGACAAATATGTTTGTGTAAACTCCTAGAATAACACTACTGTCTCCCTTTGCATAGTTTTAATGCACTCCGATTGACTTTCAATATGCAATGTGTGCCAGGGTGCATTGGCTATCGCTGTGCAGTGTGTTGGGGTGCCCTTTGGTATAAATGGCATAGTTGCATAAAAGCATTGACAATCAATTAAGCAAATGTTGGAATATCTGAATTTGCCCAAAATTGTTTCATGCAAAGAAGAGATTGAAAAAAACTAAAATAAAAAAAATATTATACCAGCAGCAAAGGTAAACACAAACCTGTATTCTTAGGAATACAGATATCTATAAACATACACAAGGTTTGCAATTTATTTTACATATTTTACATGTACACAGATTGCACAACTAACATTGTTTAGCTGAACTCTAATTTTAATATCTGGGAAAGTGTACTTTTGCACATGAATCTTACCTTGCTTTTCTATGTTGTTTGTTGCCTACACCTATAGATTTTAAAGATGTATAAAAAATGTATTGTCTTTGAACACATGGCCTTGAGGTGATTGAAGAAGATACTACAGCTTTTATCAAGCACACTCGGAATAAATGATGTTTATTTAATATAATCAATTGGTGTGGGAATCAATGAAGGACAGGGTCTTTTGAGAGCCAATGTGCATAATCAATCTTTTGGCTCCATCTAACTCATAGGGTCCCACTGGAGGTGGTACCGTCCACCGGAGTTTGCATATTAGGGACCCCCCAATTGTCTGTGCGCTGTGGTGCCTCATATAAAAATGTTCCCACTTACCAAATTTTAGGCTGTGTTTAGAATGGTGGTAAGGTTGTGGTGCAGGTACCCATTTCTTATGCCATGGAACCTTGCTTAGGGGGAGAAGCTCAGTACCGCTCACTGATGCCTGGAGTCAAACCTGCAGACGCTGCTGTGCGAGGGTCTGTGTGGCTGGCAGAGTGCGTGTTAAACAACGCTGGCCATTTACCTTCTCAGGAGCAGAGGGAATTAAACAATAAAATGTGTACATTTGGGTTAAAAAAAAGGGACATTTATATGTGACAGGGCACCAAGGAATATTAGTGTTATTGAAGTTTTGGTGGGGGTAACCACAAGATTTCTGGAGTAACTATGTGACACATTTTATTGTTTAATTTGTAAGGTAGAAAGTCCCTGGGTTGTTTTTCTTAAATTATGCTATAACGCGATGTTTCAAAGAAATTGGGGTTCATATTGAGTACAGGGATAGCTATTTCTGACAGGGTAGCGTGATATGATGGGTATAAAAAAAACTTTCGGGGGTGGATTGTGGACAAAAAGTGTTTCTCACTGGCTCCCATTTTTTCAGTTGGCAACATCCCATTGTGTAAGTGTCCAGCTTTGAGTAACAGGCACCCGCCAGCCACTCATTTCCTTGCACCACATCCTTTAATTTTTATTTTAATCTTTTTATCTAAAGATTTAATTATATTTTAGTAATACACCAATATTGCTAATATCTTCTAATAAAATAATTTCCAAAACCTATCCTTGTTTTTTAATATATAGTATAGTATAGTTCACCCAAGAGGGCACTAACCCTAAAAAGGTTGGGAACCTTTGATCTAACTGCTGGTCAAATAAAAAACATATTTACATGTTTTTATTAATTAGATATAAGGGTACCATGTTCAAATGTATGTAACAAGTAATTTTACCACCTATTTCACTTACATACATGTGGTATAAATGGGCCCCTAAGTTCCCAAGAGCATTTTGCAGCTACACAGTCACAAATGGTGCTTGTTAGAATTTTCTTTCTTTCATACCTTGGAAGGCAGAGAGATATAAAAACAGACTTTTACACAGAATACAGGTCCTATTTATTTAGTTTAGAAATTTTTAAATATATATAATAATTTAGAACTGTATTTTTAAAAAACATTTATTAAACATGTTCTTGCCAATGCAGGTATAAGCCTGCAATATGTTTTTCACCTTTCCCATACCATAACTTTGCAATATTTTTAGATACACAGAAAATAACAAATGCAGAGCCATTTCATAAATCATATTTAAATGGCATTACTACAGAACAAATCACATCTATTGTAATACAATTTTAAATGACATACTCATTGGAACATTAGCGGACATTTAAATGTTAATTAGCTAAGTCACGGCTAATCATTCTCAGTCCAGTTCACAGACACATGTGTCAATTAAACAGAAGTCGGTCCCTGAAGAAAAAAGAGGTCATAGGGTAGTGCTCAGTCAACTGTGAGATTAAATTAAAACGGATTAAACTGTTATAATCTCAGCAGGAGAAAAAAATACTTCTGTATGTGTTCTATGTAATAAAATAGTGTTTAAGTATTACAGTTTTAGTGTAAGAGGCTGCCCTGACATAAGCACACATAATGTGTTATAGCTGATAAGGAGGTACACAACTGACCAAGAATGTTAAAATGTCATAGATTTTTAATATACCTCTAATTCCAAATAAAACATTTATTTTTTCAAATTTACAGGAAATTTTTTTAGAATAATTGGGCATGTGACATATCCAGAAATATACTAGTAGTTTCCAATCTGACATCAAGTTTTATTTTCTATGATAATATGTACCAGAGAGTCGCTGCAAAAGTTAAAGGTATTGGGATACCTCTAAACATAAATTCTGCCCTTCAACAGTGTATGCCTACCCAATATCAAATTTATTTCCCACAGCAGCACTCACTGTGATAATCTGTCCAGAGATCCATGCACCACTACAAGATACTTTTTTATAGGTCTTCCTATCAAATAGGAACACATTTTATAAACCTAAAAGTGTTCTCATCTGCACTTCACCTGGCACCAAACTCTAGCCCCCGTATAGCAGTGGTTGACTGTTAGAAGAAGAAGAAAACAGTTCATATATTGACAAAAAGCATGCCGATAGTAAGAGAAATAAAAAAGTGGACATCATTGTCCAATAACAAGCTGGGGTAGGTCTAGGACAACCTGGACTCAGAGGAAGTGGCCTAAAGGATGCTGCCCATAAGTTATCTTGTTGCAGAAAAAAAAGTACTGCAGATGAAATCTTTACAATAAAGCTGAATATTGCAACAAAAGCTTTTACTACTTTACCTTCTAAATAGGCAATTCCTGACTATTGTTAATTTTATATAGAGTTCTGATTTACATAGGTTAGGTGGATATAATCAGGTAACTTTTCAAACTAACTAATAAAAATGGCAGAAATATACTTTCAGTACAGAAATGACTTGTAATGATCTGAGGGATTAGTGCATTGCTCCTAAAGCCAGTAAAACATATAGCATAGATCATCATATGACTAGGTCCACTTTGAGGTCCACTGTGTCTTGAACAAAGAAGTTGCAGAAAAAGCAGGAGAAAGGTGTCTGTTGGCATTGGAAAGGTGCCGCTATGGCTTTCATGAAGGCATATGCAGGTGAGTTTGCTGATCAAATTATTTGATGTCTTATCTTTTTTAAGGTTTTTTAATTTCTGGATATTGGTTTGTGAATTCATTGCAGAAAAATTTGATAGCCAAAGTAGGGTCTGTTGGGGTGCTCTATCACTGAGGATCTGTCACTGTGGGATCAGTCAAGTGAGATTGGTCTCTGGGGAACTATGTTTCTATGGGGTCTTTAATGAAATGGTTATTTTAGAATTATTGTTTTAATTATTATATGTATATTTTGTTTTTAGGACAGGATAGCCTAGTCCAGAACAATAATCTAACTCATGTAAGGTCCTACATTTGTTAGGTATTTGTTTTGAAACAGGGATGCCTTGGAATTAGAATCAGTGGTAGGTATCAATTGTCGTGCCTTTGCAAACATGGCATATTCTGAATTTTTATATTCAGGCTATATACACACAATGATTCTTGCCCAATATGATCGGGCGTGCTCATCTCAGACGAGACTCTGGTGTGTGTACAGCTGTTGCGGACGTCGTTCATGGATCCGTCCTGACAGATCTATGAACGACCAAGAGAGTGACCACTGTATAAGTCAATGAAGAAGAGCACAGCGGATGCCACTTGATCGTTATTTCCCCTACCCACTCAATAGAACAGAACAGCGCTTGTTTGTTCATCTGTCACTCTTTTGTCACTGGAAATGATCACGAAAGATTGTTTTCAATAACAAACATTGCACGTATGTATGCAGACTAAAGACTACCAACCTTGAGGTTGGATGATAAAAAGTATACAATATCAGGCTTTACCATACTGTTATGAATTAAGCTTACATTTTATGTGGGACAATAGTGTGCTCAGTGGTGCACAGTTGTGCTTTAAACAGTAAAAATATAAATACAGTCATAGACTGGAGTTTATGTGTTCATGTCTCTTTAAAGAGTGCAGGTAGTGCACCAATGAAGTGGTAGTTGGTCACAATTGATGCTGGCAAAACATAAAAAAGGCACTTTACCATTGACCATTTATTTTCATAGACATTTCATCACTGACCACCGGTGTAGGATGGCACTATTCAGCTGACCATCAATAAAATCACTAATCAATATATCCACTAATTAGGAATGCAAGAGGAAATTTTCCCATTGTCAACATATGTAAGGGAGAAATGACTGTATGTGTAAAGGAGGACTATACTGAACACATAACTTGGTGAAAAGTGTATGTGTTATGATACAACTGACCCCAAATTTATGGGTGACTACTTTGCACAGTGGATACAACAAACATGGCCCTAACCACTGCACTATTTAGGCTGTGCTGAGCAATAACACACTCCTGATTTTTACAAATGTGCTGTATGTTGCAAATTTATGAATACAGCAAGCTATGTTGTACACTACATACTCCATAAACTATACTGGGCATGTACTGTTCTGTACATCTTGTTTATTATTTTATTATTTTTATTGTCTTTCCATGGTCATGCTCATTACTAAAAACAATGATTTTGTTTTAAATGTGCATGCATCCCAGCTATTATGTGACAGTATTTGAGCCTGGTGATTGACTGCCCAGACACCTAACCTGGGAAGCTATATGTTTCTCAATGGCTCCAAGGACGATAAGCACAGTGAATATAAGTAAGTACTACTTAAAGTTTTCTCCAATAACATGGACTTTCTACTTTGCTCAGTATGAGCAATATACGGGTTCAACTATGTAAGTGGACAGTTTTACCTTTGAAGTGTCTTGAGTTGATGCCCACCAAGGATACTGTTTTCGTGAAGTTGATACATTCTTCTTGTGTTTTCTGTAGTTTTTCCTAGAGGAATCCCAACACATGTTGGTAGGTTACCTACCTTCAATCCAAACTATCCCTGCTGTGCACATTTGAAACAGATTGTCAACAAGGCTGATGAGCCTTTGAGTTATTTGTGTTAAGTGCTTTAGAGCTGAGCAAAACAAGTGCAAAAACATTCCTAACAGTGCACAGCCTCTATTCACATCTAAGAAGAACAGTGGTTGTCATGCAATGCAGTAGACGATGAACACAAAGATGAAGAGCTGTGAAGTTTCGTTCTCTACATTCTCTAATATGAAACATCTGATGAAAATGGTGACCCTTGAAACCCAGAGTCAGGTGCACTCTGACATCGCTCCAAAGGAAAAATGTATGCAGATAGTGGATGACTTTAATTTCCATAAGCTATGCATTTATTTATCTTCTTCTTATTGCTATTATTATTACTATTATAATTAGTAGTTACTGATACCTTTACAGGTGTAATAGGCAAATCCAAAGTGGGCAGAAACAGACCAATGACTATATTTATAATTGTTATAAAAATGCTTATAAATAGCCTACCAAATTTTTATTGTCTTGATACAGAATATTTTACTTGTGCTATTCTCCCATGTTTGATGTTCTACTTGAAGAACATTTAACTCTATGCTGGATATTTTGGTTTATTTAAGTGATAGGACCTTTGTTTCTAATTTAATAAAAATGTGAGATTTTATTTAAAAAATAATGGCAAAAAAGTGTCCAGTTGTAAATTAGTAAAACCGTTTCTTTCTCTAATCCCCAGGTTTACAAGTACAATCTTAATGTAGGTCTAATGCCTGCAGAATGTACAGTTCATACTGAAAGATGAGATGTATTACTTGCTTGCGATAAACTCTCCATGGCTTAAAAAAACTATTAGCGTCAAGTACATTTCTAACTAGTCCATTTACTAATGATTAGTGGAAGGAATGTCAACTATGTAAGTGATAGTATAGGCAGGGGAGTTGTAAACACAAATAATATAAATGTGTGTCAGGTTGGCATATGCCAAAAAGAAAGTTAAGTGTTTATCCAGCTTGTCAGCAGTTTTCTATCCACTTTCCCAATTATACGTATTTCAAAACATTTATGAAGATTTTTTTAATAAGATCTACAACACAAAGTCAAGCTGTGTTCATAGCTGGATACTTAAAGCAAAAAGTTCACATTTAAAGTAAATACAAACAGAATAAAAAGTGTTTTTTCCGTGTACTGTATTTACATCTCTAAAATACAGCATTATATAAGTGAAAAAATAGAAAATAAAAAACAGCCTATGATGTACTATATGATGTAATACTGTGTCTATGTAACTATGTATAATTGTACAGAATACCAAACAACTTCTTTTATATATACAAACATTTAAAAATGTTCACTGTAATACTTCAGAAAATTATATCAGTGCTATCAATACACAATAAAATAGCTGTGTTTTAAAAAAGTCCTTATCATAAATCTGTTAATATACATATAAATATATATATATATATATATATATATATATATATATATATATATATAAAGCAAAAACAAATTTCTTCTCACTATCTTTCCTTGTAAAGCCTGTGATCAGGACAGAGGTTGAGAGAAAGTTTCCCAAATGGGGTGCAAATCAGGTTTGCATAGGATAATGAACTTTGTATATATAAACAGTACCCTGCAAAAATACATACAGTATTTAGTCCCCACCAAGATTATTCGGCTCTTTCAGGGTTTCTCCAATCTCTGCTTTCATGTGAGTGGGGGTGTGGGTAGCATGGAGTACATTTAATGGTCCTGCCCAGTGGTGTAGGAATATTGGGATAAGGTCTTCACACTGATCTCAGTGGTGCTACTTACCTCTCTTTTTAGGCTTATATACATTTTACTATTGGTTTTTTAAACTGTTATTTATGTTATCATTGCACTGATTTTGTCCCCCCGTCCCCAAACTGTTTTTGATTAAAAATGTATTTAAGTGAAAATACATACAGTAATTAGGCATTCACTTTATTTAAAAGAAAAAAGGAGAAGCGTGTTCAGATATTTACTGTGTGCACCAAGTATAGCTATGTATAGAGTAAAGTTCTTTTTAAGTGGTTATCTTAGCATTAAAAGCTTGATGATCTATGCAAGAACACTGACAGACCTGCAGGGTATAAATACATACTTTTTAATCCCGAACCAACAGATTAGCTGCCAATTTTTGATGGATTCTTTGATCAGTAATTGAGCACTTGGAAGTCCAAAACGATTGCACACAAATGCATGATATTCTGTCCTTCTGATTTTTTTTCTCAGATAAAAAGTTCTAAGAGTTCTGATCAGTCATTTGCACACACAATATAATTGTTGATTGATATTTACCAACACATCCAGTCTATCCTCATCTAATGGAAATCTTAAGAATGACCCTCTGCTGATTTTGCTGGAAGTGAAGATCGTCTACTAGGCTCAACAGAAGCAGAGATTTTGCATAGCATGACATTTAATAGTATGACATTTCAGCCTCAAAATGTATTTGTTATTTCTAGAATTTTGGAACTTTTGGATGAAATCAAATAGATCTTTTAGATGTTAGAGCCAGCTGGAGAACATTGCTGTGGTGGTATAACAGTGAGAAAAAAAGAGTCGGAGGAGTCACAATACAGGTCTTGGCGCCTTGAGGATTTCTCACAACTTAAGAGTTACTGACACCATGCCTGCAAGTTTCACAATATCAGATAGACAATATAGTTTATAGTCTCTGTGTAATCACAATGGATGTTATCAGCTGTCGATGAGGTCTTGTCCATTCTGAGACATAAGCCATTTCCTTTTTCTGAGACCTACCATCCTAATGTAAAGCTATGGAATGGATGATAAGCTGTGGAGAATATCCCTATGGTGCCCTGTCTATCTTCACACCAAGAGGCATATTTTCCACAACAGCCACTCTTGGAAAGTCTACCAACTTGGGACTCTGCGGGAATGGGTTAGAACACTGTATAAATGGTTCTAGTAAACTTCCTTTTACAGTCCCTCAGGGAAATAGCGACTGCAGCAAATAACTATTTTAGGTCTGCTTTTAAGTGAAGCCAGACTTCTGTATGTGGAGCCATGGAGAGAGCAAGAAAGAGTTAGGGAAAGCGTCAGACAGCCTATCAGTAATTCCCTGTCAGAGATTAACAAGCAGGAAAGGCCTGTAGTCTACACTAGTGATACCAAAGTCCTCCATTACTCTCACTAATAAAATATTTGACTCTTTCCTGCAGGAAGGCGGCTGGTGATCTCAACAGCTTTTTAACTGCCGCTCGAGATGAAATATACTATTTCTTTCTTATATAAGCAATTAATCAGATAAATTAGTCTTGTCATGAGAGCGCCCAGTATTACATGTTTTTTTCCTAAAATGTAATGAAAAAGTTACATAGATCAATTATAACACTTGTATATTTCCAAAATATAAAGATCATATTAAGCATAAACCAATATTGTTTCTACTTCTACTACTGTGTAAAGAGAAAAAACATTATTTAACATTCTGTTTATATAACTGATATAGTAGAGAAATAAAAAAAACTCATGTTGCACATTTTTAAAATGTACTTTCAGAACAAAGAACACTTACCTTGCTTACCTATCCCTTATTTTTATAACTTGTGAGCTAAATCTTGCTATTGCTAGCTGTGCCTTTATCCTGGGCACTTTAAGATTTCCATAAGACCACTTCTAAAAGCTGGAGATGTTTAAAGTGGACCTAATGTCCCAATTTACAAAATATAGGATCAGGCAGGTGGTTATTGCAGAAAGGGACAGGCGATGGCCCTTATGCATAAACCCATCTTATTTGCCTGATCACACCAGTGAAAAGTGAAAAAGCTGAATATACGCACTGTTATACAGGCAATCCTGACTTCACTTGTGTGTACCAGGGACAGATGAGCTCCTGCATGCCTGCACAGGAGTTTTGCCACCCTGGCACAGCCAATCAAGATTGTCAAAGATTGTCTCTAAATGGGAAAAGAAAGGAAGATGGTAGCACCCTGATAGGTGAGTTTTACAGCTTTGGTTCCACTTTAAGAGATAGTCCCACAAATGTAAACAGGTGTATTAAAGCAGCCTGTTCACAATCTTCTTTTCAAAATAGACAGAGCAGCCCATGCACACATCCATGCAGGAGCTCAGTGCAAGATGCCCAGATATGCCAGGATTGAATGCAAGTATATCAGTTGCATCATCCCGGCCTGGCCAAGCGATGGCCAAATATCCAATACCTGGAAGAGGAATAGATGAAAATGACATTTGAGCCGGAGCATGGATAGGTGGGTGAAAATCAGGCATGTAATCAGGCATGCATGTTTATTTTATTGCAGATTAAAATAAAGAACTTGTCTGATTGCATTTTTTTATTTCTACCGTTTATTTACGCATTAAGGGGCTAAGGTTAATATTTAGTTAAAAAAAAAAAAAAGATGTGTCTCAGTTCATTGGTATCCTAATTTCTTTGGACATAAATAGATTATTATATAGTCAACATTAGTCTGGTAGGCTGAATCTTCACAAATGACATCCCAAAGAGAAGGCCAAAGCACTTGATTTTCTTAAATGGGCATTCTGTTGCCGGATCTTTTGATATGACTATGTTATGTCTATGGGCACGTTCATTTGTAGGTTTACTTTTCGATTCCATTGCATTATTTTCTCTGTTTTGTTCTCACCTAAGGAAACATAATTTTTTTCACTCACCTGCACAAAACCCCTACTGTTATTACTGTAATTTCAGCAACAAAACATATGAAATTCTTTATTTGTTCACAATAGTTATTATGGCTATGCTTATTTAAAGATTTACATACCAAATCTATTGGTCAAACATGATGTCAAAAAAGTTAGTATTCTTAGCAGCACCAAGAAAAGAATATTAAACTGTAACGTGTAGGAGCTGCATTATCAGTTACTGCCCAATGGCCAACGAGGATTGCAGTAAACCCAGAAGATTTGGCAGCAAAGTTAACATCTTTGGGGATGCAGTGGGGTCAGAATCCTGAAACTGTGATTACTGTAGGTTGCAACAAATAGTAAATGTGTGCCAAAATTGGCAAGTATGCTGAGCATACCTAACAATTAATGCAAAAGCTCACCACCCACCAACAACTTTCAATGCACACTGATGAGGTTATTCCTCTGCTTTCTGTAGGCCTTGGAAGATTGTCGGCATTGTAGAACTCAATGGTCTCCCGGCCAGCCAAAGTGCTGACCAGGGCTGGATTTGTTACTTCTGTTCTCCAAAGTCATCTGCTTTGTTCTTTCCCTATTTTATCCCTGTTAAAACGGACCTATCACCAAAATTTCAGTTTTACATAAAAGGGTAAACAACCCTGCACAGTGAGATCAGCACTCTTTTTTTCCTCATTACAGCAGACTATGTCACCCAATCCCACGTCTGGGCAAGGAAGAAGACTGATCAAGATGGTGGCTCCTGGCACTTTCTCTCCGTCTGGACGAAGAAAGTTTTCAGGACGTTGTGGGTCCCTATCGAGGATCTGTGGAATTAAAGGTAAGTATGATTTTTTTATTTTCGGTTTAGTTCCACTTTAACTGAGTACCCTTGCTATCACACTATGAAAATATACTAGCCACACACAGCATCATCATTTTAGGCATGGAGAGACTGAAAGAGAAGATGAATAAAATATTAGGGTATGCTGCATTCTATTTTGCTAATCTATTTTGAAATCTAGCTACCCAATGGATGGTTGGATATAGACAGTGAATGAAATCTAGCTAGTGCAAAAAAAGCACAAATTGTGTAGTTACAGAAAGCAATATAATATAATAATAATGTATATAATGTTTTATTGTAAATTATACATTATCATACATTTTGCGTCTTGCTCTTAGTTGTTAGTTGTGAGAAAACAGAAAGGTAAACAAGAAATGTAAAGATTCAAATGATCTTCCAACACATCAACACATTTAGGTCGGCGAAAGGGCCTGTATTGTTCCAGAGACAATTTGCTGTAATTTGTCACTTGCTTCTCTTTCTTGTTTCCATTGTCCTAAGAAAAAAAAGATCCCCTCTTTTTTCACTCACCCCACTCTTTTCCTAAGGAGGGAAGGTTAAGTTAATTTCCATTCCTTCACAATCTGTCTGGTCTGAGTTAAAGGAGTGTTGAGAGGGAAAGGGCTTCACTGTCTGCCTCTGGCTTATGGCTATTCAACACCAACCAGACCTGCCTCATGTCAGAAAAGAACAAATACATATGTCAGGCAGACTGGCTTCCGAAGATGCCCAAGAAATTAGATTAGTAATGGCCAACAAGAATGTTAAAGATATGGCAGTTTAAGTAAAAATTTGTTTTCCACTTTTCCAAAGGAAACCTGGGGGGGAAATTGAAGCCACTAAACTACCATTGGGAGCAGGTAGTTGTTAACAATCTGTCAGAAAGAAATTCCTACCAAATGAGTCCTTTCAAACTGCTCAGGACTTCTTTCCCTGCTAGCTTTTCCAATTTTATATAATGGATCATGCTTGGGAAAGCTATCAGCAAGTCCAGGCATTGTGCAGGGAAGACACTTATGATTATACATATAGCAAAATATATATTTAAAGTGTGTTTCAAGAATTATTTCAAATTATTTTAAAAACATTTTTCAAAAGTATATATAAGTTTTTTCATACTTTAATTTTTATTGGAGAAAAAAATGTATTACAGACATAACCAGAGGTAACAAAACCATGGCAATAATATTAAGAATAATAATAACAACATCATACAAAAAACAGACAAATAAGAGATGCATTCATAAAATCAAGTATTTTCTATATATTATTTAAATATACATAGTTTTAATTTTTAAGTCTGCAAGTCAATGCAGTTCATGGATGTTATTACTGCTTTAGTTTTCACCTGTTAATCTTTCAAAAAAAAACAAAAAAAAACATAAAGAAGAGATTCCCACCAGGGAATGTTTGAGGGAATGTCAAATCCCCTGTTTTATAAATAGAGCCCTAACCATCTCTGGTCGACTACTTTTACTTTTTCCACTATATGTAGAGAAAAGCTTTTGTTGTTACTGATATGGACATGTAGTTTACAGAAGATAGGTTGCAAGAAAAATAACATTAGGCTTTCAATTTAACTTACAGGAACTGACAATGACACTATATTTCTAGAAAGATCAACATGTACTTGTTGTAAATAATTGGTTACAAGTCATGTAAATTCACTTTACAGTAACAAAATCTATTATTTGATAAGCTTTAAAAGAAATCGCTATTAAATGTACAGCGCTGCGTAATATGTTGGCGCTATATAAATCCTGTTTCATAATAATAATAATAAAATTAATAATAATAAATTAGTGTCTGCCTCTATGAAAATGTCTTTATGCTTAATCACAGTTGTAAATCCCTTTTGGTCCAGGGCAAGTTTTACATTTCTTACATAATGTTTTTAAAACTGCAGCTTTTAATAAATATCTTTAGATCCTGCAATTGAGGTCATGTTATAGGGTAAAGTCGCTGTTTTTAACACATATGCAGGCATGGTCCACCTTTGTCACCAAAAGGAAATCTGTTGAGAGATGTGGTGAAGCTTTCAGTGGTGTACATGCAGAGTGCAAGCAGCAACAAAGAAACATGGGGAGCAGCAATATTAAGTTATAACAGAGATGAAAGACAAAGACATGTATTTTATTAAAAGAAAGACGTGACAGTTTATTGTAAACAGCAATTGAGCAAACTAAACGTCATTCAGGTATGGTTTACATGTACTATAAAGATGCTTCACTTTTTTTTTTTTAGAAAGTTAACCACCCTTTGAGACAAGGAGTTTGATTTACTAAAGGAATATAGCCTTTTCATATAGCAAAGTGAATGAATATTTCACTTAGTTTAATAAATGATAGGAAGTTCTGCTAACTTCAACGATCCAACCATGTGCAAAGATTTCTATATGCTAAGTATTTTTGGGTATTGCAAGAGGATAGTTATGAAACCATTTACAACAAATATTCTATTTTTCCTGTATGCAGTCTTTGTGTTGAGCAATTAACAAATTTATTTTGAAATCTCAATATCTAACTTTGGATTTTGTGCATTGCACAAGCCACTTCTGTCTCCAATCAGAAAGAACAGATAATAAAGCCTAGGTGAGGTGCTAGGTTACTTAGTATTTCAGGAATGCCATTTTTAGTATGTATAAATGTTAATATCTGAGCAAAGGGATTCAAGAAAGTATCCCATAGGCGGTCTTTCAAATCAAGTAACAGATACTATTGCACTACCAATGCAGGAATATTAATCAGATGCTCTATAACCACTGTTAGCTCTACCTATACCTCTAATTCCAATGAAACCCAAATTTTGGGGGCCTTCTGTTTGTTCCTTCTGTCTCTGCACAAATGACAGATTGTCCATTCTAGTATAGAATCCTTGCTAAACTCTTCAACATTTTGAAGAACACATTGTTAGAAAATGTGCACAGATTTTTAGTAACAGGATGATCCCAACATGATATATTCTTTGCAATTTGCTATCACCATTAAGACATTAAAAGCAGACAATACCATTGTTAACCTGTCATATTACATGTCTACTTACTTGTAATGGGTCCAGTTAGCCAGCTGTCCGCATTTAAAGTAATAACTTGGTTTAAATCAAGATTGAGTCATTATGTTAAACAGGAATAGCAAATGTTTACTTCCCAAGCCTGCTGCTTGGCTTGGCTGGCTTTATGTAGATAAAAGAAAAACTCACTTTCTTAGAGCTGTCAGTTTTAAACTATTCACAAACAAATTCAATTTAAAAAATAAACAGTACCAAATGACACAAATCTGATGCTTATTTGGTTACAAATGTAGCAGAACATTAATATGTATATTTATTTATGCCATATGTTAACCATAAATGGTGAGGGTTTACACATTAGTCAATGTTTATTCCAATAGTTTATATAATCAGGAATATAGGAACACATTATTAAAAAATTGCAGCAGTATGCAGCAGTTTCCCTCCTAAGGTACAATTTCTGCTTTATGTGGAGCAGTAACAAATAGTACTGCTATACAACCCATGTGCCAATTGTTCATACCAATCCAAGCAAAACATGGAGGTCCATTTATAAAGCTGCAAATCTGACATTTATCGAAACATTCATTGTTGGAGAATCATTCACACCCATTAAAAACAATGGATCTAGAAGATTCCCCAGCAGAGAATGTAAGATTCACTAAAAAGTCTTTCAGAGTTTCTTTATTACCCACTAAAATTGTATACTTTTATGGAGCAGACAATTGTATGAACAGTGTGAGATATTTGGACAGTAAGGCAGAAAGTTGGTATAATATATCATTGGGAAAAGTGAAATTTAATGGACCTGATTTATTAAAGCTGGCTAAGGCTGAAGAGGATACACAGCATCAGTGAAGCTGGGTGATCCATGGATTTCTTCAATGTCACTTGCTATTTGCTAGCAAATGTTTTGAATCCTGGACTAGATCCATTACAGGTTTGCTGGATCGCTCAGCTTCACTGATGAACATGTATCCTCTCCAGCCTTGTATAGTCTACATGAATCAGGCTCAATTAAAGAGTATTTAAACGTTTGTTTAATATCTATTCTGTGTATAACTGCAACAAGGGAGGATTTTTGTGATAGCTATCATTGGTTAACTATGAGCATTGATGATATCCTTATTGGCCTTAAACCTAAATATGTATTCTGTTTTTTTTTGTTTGGTCCTTAATACTGTATCTGAAAAATGGGAAACAATTACACAAAATGCATCAAACAAGGAATAACAATTATATGCAAACCATGCAATTTTCTGGGTGCTATTATTCGCGATTTAGTAATGTCTTTTGATTGCAGCCTCCCAATATGCCGTTACAAGCTGCATTCATGTTTATGTATAATATATATATATATATATATATATATATATATATATATATATATAATATTTGTGGTTTAAGATGATCCATTGGAATCTTGGGATCAGAAACACCCATTTAAATATAAGGGTGTTAATAATATATTTTGCTAATTGGAAGGGTGGCTCATCCATGTTGGGTAAATAAAGACCTTTTGGCATCCCAAACACCCCTTTTCATATATGCTCAATTTCAATTTTGTTCAGTTTTAGACATTGCTACCCTGCAACCAGCTGTGCCTACCAAAACACAAGCCACAGATTTTGTACGTATGCTGTAAATACGTGCATTTGTTTCAGGACAGATAATAGGGCAGCCTCATAATTTCAACATGACAGAGTCACTTTAGGTCACCTTACTTTTTCAAAGTAATTATTTACCTGCTGTTATTTGTACAGTAAGTGACCTTTCGCAGTGAGTTTTAAAAATGATCCCCTAATGATGGCATTTTTTTTTTTTTTACAGCAATTTAAGGTCAAACAAATCTATCTGTTTTGCTTCCATTCCAGTTATATTTCTTTAAAATAGTATCCAGACCTGCAAGCTTTTTTTTAAATCATTGGTTCGATATAATAATTCTTTGTATTAATAGTAGCAAGCTACCGTAGCATAAATAACTCAAGCTACTAAAATGAGTATACTGTTACTTTTTGTTTTGTAGCCTGTCTGTATGTCTGTCTTCTTCTCTATGTATGTATATAAATCAAACTTGTTGAATCTTAAAAGCAGATTTTTTTTAACTCTCCAAATTTCCAAAATCAAATACAGGCTACGCAATAGAATGTACATCTGCTAATCACTCAATGACATAATTTGGGGAAGCAAAGGGGGTTGAGCTTTGTTTTCATGTTATTCCTAAATAAACATGCAAATCAATAAGTGTTCCAGAACTGCTGAATGCTTAATTGTGTGTTTTACAAGAGGTTAATTGCCTTAACTGCAGTGATGGGGTAGTCAGGCTAAACAAAACAAAAAAATTGGACAGACCACAGTAAGGGTGAGATCAGCCACTCACTGTGCATTGCTGCTGTTGAAATACTGCTGTCACTCAGTGGCTGATTATCTGAAAAAAGTGACAGATTACAGATGCCACCCACAGACACACAATAAATAGAACATGCAAGGAGAATCATCTTTTGAGCACAAGTTTGGGAAGCAACATCATACAGACAATCGAAAAACAAATGGCTTTGTTTCGTTCTCTTTAACTGAAATAGAAGTTAAAGTTGAACTACAATCTACTGCCTCCCCCACCCACACTTCAAGGACGAAATACTTATTTCATCCACGGGGCAAAGAATAATGTTGGTGGGTCACAATGTAATGCTTATGCGCTGTGTCTCTGTACCTTGTGTGAATGCATCCTGACTGTATTGTTTAAGTTGTCATGTGAATAGAATTCGATGAAAAGTAGGCAGAAGTTAACATATTGTTTGCTCCTGAAGGCTTCCTCCCTCATGGTGTCACAGCATCGCCAACATTATCACATACTTTACAGGACCAGCAGTCCTGCATTGTATGTGAGAGGATAGAGGAAAGTAAGACAGATCAGAGGAAAGTAAGGTTGCTTACACACATCAGATAATCATCGCCTGAGATGTACGTCATGCTTGTTTTGGATGAAAATCTGGTACATGTACATGTGGTCACCCAATGTCATTTATTGATACCTCCTGGCAGATTAGTGAATGACTGATCAGGAACAACCACTTTGCATGTTAAAGGAGGGGAGCACAGTTGGGTGCTGCTTGCTTGTCTTCCCCTCCCCATAGAACAGAATAGTGCTGTTTGTACAACACTCATTTATTCATCTATTACAAGTTCAAATTAGAAGTGTGTGCATAGCCTTATTTTTATTGTCGATTGGAATTCAGCTTTAACCACCCGACCGTTAAACCCGACCTTGGTTCGGGGTAAAAAAAATTGCAAAAATCATTAAACCCGAACTTTTGTCGGGTGGTTAAATGCATTAACTTACCTGGTCCCCGCTGTGATCATCTGTTCTGTTCCAGCTTCCATCTCTAAAAAAAAATACTCACCTTCTCCCCGCAGCTCCTCCGGACACGTCCTCTATCTTGCTTCTTCTCCCGGCGAGTGCAGTGACAATCTCCGGGGTTTCCCGGTGACGTCTCTGCATGCGTCGGTGCGGGCTGGAGGCGGGAAATTCAAATCGCTTTGCATTGAGCGCAATACAAAAAAAGCTGTGTTGAGTCAAATACAAAGAAATCCTTATATAATATATATATAATTGTATTATATATATATTATATAAGCTACTGTACAATTACATTACATTATACACTATTTTTTTTAAGATTTTTTTTAAAGGTTTTTTTTTTTTAAGATTTTTTTTTATGTTTTATAAAAAAAAAATATTTTTAAATTTATAAAATTTTGGACATATTTTGAGTTATTATATTATATTTTGAGTTGTGAGTTATGCGGTAATGAATTATAAGTAAATATTGAGTAATTCGGTGAATTATAGCCTACAATCTAAAATAAATTTCCATGTAAAAAAATTAACACTTTTTGCATGGAAGTACAGAAGTTTGGAAAGAATTAGAATACCCGGCGTTCGCGTACGCGTCCCTCGGCGATTCCTGATGATGTCCGTGCGTGCGCCCGTCGATGGGGGTCGTAGCGGGAAATTCAAATATTTTGTATTGGATTCGATACAAAGTCCTGTATCCATTCCAATACAAAATAATACAAAATATATTTATGTGGTTTTGTCTATAGGTTTGTGACATTGGACTGTTGGACACTAGGCAGGTGTTTTAGAAAAATATATTACTTTACAGTATACCGAATTATCGCATTTTCAGTATTTTTGATTTATTTATGTATTCTTGTTTAAGCTGATTTTTGTGTCTTTTATTCATTTTAATAAAAGTAATTTTTTTTTTTTTTACATGATTGTGTGTTTCAAACATTTTTTATATTCAGGATATCTACTAGAACCCTGTTCAGACATATTTCTGTAAGTTACAGGTCTACAATTTAAAAAAAAAAATTAATGAAAAACAGTGTACCACTTTTGGTACAGAAATCTAGACATCAGTGTAACGCCCAGGTGGGTAAATATTAGTGGATGTCTGCAGATAAATCAAAGGTAAAAAACTAACAGCAAATCTGACTAAAGAAAAACGGCAAGGGTTCCAGAAACGAACTAGTTCTTCAGCATGATGTATTTTTTGATAATGCAAGCTACCTCCTTTGTATTGCTTTTTTCATTTCTGATTTATCCTTGGGTTTGCTATATTGTAGTGCCACAGAACGTCCCAGCTGCCTTCATCTCTTCACAGGGAATTAGAGAACTCTTTCTTGTCTTCCACCAAGAAATCTCAAACAACTGACCGAACGAAAAACCCATTACATCCTACAATTGGACACAAGGAAAGTGTTATATAGAGGCCATGCCAGGATAAAAAACTAAAAGTTTTTCCATAATTAGCAGGTTGAATACAGAAGCTTGCAACCATGATTGGGGCCTACGGTATATCTGCTACTGATATGCACATTTTGTATCAAAGTGACCATGTTGGTTCTTCCTGTGACAGAAGTGAGTGGTCTTCAGTGATGAAGAATAGTGCTCACATAGTAACATTGCTGCCATTTTACTATACCATTCTCCTGCGTGTCCAGAGAGGCTTGGTGATGAGTACCCAGGTATTGCTCCCTTGACCTTCTGGGCTCACAGAAAGTGGCTTAAATGGTGTTGGCTGTCATTCAACTTGAAGAAGAAGCAGCGTCTGGTTCTGAGCAATGACTTGTGCAATTGCAATCAGTGCAATGCTATAGAGGGTTAGTAATATGTTTGATGTAAAAAAAAAATAGGTAGAAGGGAGGAGATTTTTGTAAAGACATTTTGGTAGAGTTGGACTTTGAACCCTAGGCTGGTAATCTGATATTTGATGAAGGAGTTGCAGTGCCAAATATTATTTTTTAAAAACCCTGCCGAATGCTAACACTACTTTTAAAATGTACCCTACCCATTCTGCTTTCAGCCTCATTATTGCACAGCATAATTTGATCACAAATGTGAGTTGATTTTCAATCCCTGTCCAGTGCACAACTGCTTTATTAAGACAATTTCCAAGATGCTGAGTAAAAATATTTTTTAAACACTCATGATTTACCCAACCTTTACTCAAGATGTACAAATATTTCACATTGAATTCAATTAGAATAATCCATTAATCTTGAGAAAAAGTTGATTCACACATTTTTCTATTTGAGACCAATGTAAAATTTGTGTAAATTCTGGGTAAATGTTAGGAAAATCTTGGGTGAAAACATTTATAAATAGACCCCACAGACTTCACACGTACTACTTAGTGTCTTAAAAATGGAAACATTAAAACCATTAGGATGTTTTCTAATAATGATACCCAAGAGGAAAGAAAGCTTTTTATCTCCTGGAGATAAGTAAAGAGGAAATGACAAAAACAACAAAGTTTAGGGATTAGCAAATATGTTTAACAAATGTTTTAATCCGTGGCCCCATAAGCACTGTAAAGTGCTAAAGATCCAAATGAACCAACAAATTATTATAAGCATGATAGAATACAAGTATAAATATACCGGTAATATTAAAACCTATTGATCCAGGTTATTTATTTTTACATATATTGAAGTTTAAATAGGCCAAAGAGTTTTAATTATATATTTGGTGACAGCCTTGAGTCTGGTGATGTCAGATAAGATAGATAATTAAGTCTGACTCTACCACTCCAGACTTTTGGTCTACTTGTAGAAAAAGATATGTCATTGACTTGCCATTTGCTAAGATTACAGTTAAGGATGTCTCATCAAGAGACACAGGAACTTAAGAAAGAGGGGCCTGAATGATCCATTCAGAGCAATCTGGATTATATTAAAAATGAATATTGAAAGGGTGGAGAGGATAAGCCTGATTATCATAATTTATATATATAGTGGCTACAATTTTGCATTTTAAGGTAGTTACAGGTAATTAGTCAGCATGCCCATTGTTGAGAGTTAAAATAATTACAATAAGCCAGGATGAGTATTGCACAAGAAACTGATTGAGTAAATTAAAAGATTGAGGAGGGAGACAGCTTGACTCCCACAAAGCTCTGTCCCTCATCTTGGACAAGGATATGTCAAATCGGGATTTCCATAGTCTGTCATCCTGTGCTTCTTATCAAAGTAATACATTATCCAAATAAAATACAACATGTCACCTACATTAGCCCAGCTGATGAAAACATCTGGAGCCATCCAGTAGGCACTGTTATCTACAGTAGACTTTCATAATCGAGTCCTGTTTCTGCTCACAGTAAAGATGTAAATGTATTTCCACAAATGCAAATAATTTCATAATATGGAATGTAGTATGTGGAATGTTTGAAAACATGAATAGAGCTGCTTTATAATACAAACTAGTTTACCATAATAGAATCATGGAGAATGACAACAGAAATTCATGCACTTCCTTTATTTTCAAAAGTATGGAATTTTTTTTCTACACCTGATAAAAGATGAAATAATATATACAAATGATTAATGCATCATGTCATGGTTAAAATGGCTTTTTGTAGGCTTCTGGCTCTTGACAGGTCTTCAAAAACAAAATATTCATGACAGAATGAATTAGAGTCATGTTCTTTGACTTTCAGCTCTATAAGCTCTATGGGATTTATAAAAGAAATAATTAAAAGGACAGTGAGCAAATTTGAAATAAAACATAAAAAATACATACCTACCCTTCAATGCAGTCTAGTGGCATCTTGATTTCATATAAATGTCTTCTTACACCCTCTTCACACTCACTCTGCCATCTTGAGTAATGGGGTCCTCTTCTGTTTGGCTCACTGTGCACAGAGCACAATGCAATTCACACAAAAGGAGCACTGCACAGCACTGAAGCACCATATGGAACAGTATAACTCTGTTGTCTATCTCTCTCCATACTCTTTTTAATACTCTAACACACTGACAAATGGTTTTCGGAAACATTAATTTTTATATTAAAGTAGCTGGCACATACTATTTCCCTCACTACTGGCCATTGTAGCTCTGATGACCAGTCTGATAGGGCATTATGGGATAAAAAAAAATTCTCGGAGCAACCTTACGCATTTGTTCACCATAATAGTGAATTGCCAAAGTTCCCTGCGCAGCAGAGAACCACAGTCCATCCCAAGATAATAGTGGCGGCATTAGGGAAAGCCAACACACCACAAGTATATGCAAATAAAGACATGGTGGGTGCAGACAGCTTGGGTGACTTGTTCTATTAGAAACATTGAGTATGAACTAATAGAACTTAGGCTTTTAAAACTCCCTAGGTATAGGTACCTGTTGATTCTGCCAGTTTTGCAGTGTCTGTAGTACTTCTTATAATGGAGTGATAATGATATCCTACAGTCCATAAATTTTCCCGTAGCATTGTCAACCTCCTGCATGTTCCTGCATGTTGCAACTGTTCAGTGATAGTTACCCTGTTTGGCTTATGTGCTGTAGGCAATGTCACCTGTAAAGTCTGGTAGAGATTATTTGACAGTGGTTCCAGAAAAAATAAACCTGATCTGTCCTTGCTACAAGCTACCCTAAAACATGTGTATGCAAGACTGCACAGGAATCTGAAGCTTTTTTTCAACCATAATGTGGGTGTTAGGGGTGCACCTACAGGGATCTCATTCAGCCAAGCAGTTGTGGCTCCTCCACATTAAACTTCATTCTTGCTGCTTCTATCTATGGATGCTTTCTTTTATGTTGCACTTGGGTCTTGCTGCTGTACAGTTTCCAGTGCTTGCTTTTACTACATTCTCCCCTACATGGTAATGGTGCATAAATCAGTATATCTTTTTTAGACTTGTATCCTGTTTGCTCCAGCTCCCTTTTTGTGTTTTAGATTTGCCTGTGTTACTGACATTACTTGTGTTGACCGTGCCTATCATTGACATGAAAAAACTGTTACAACTGCTTGCTCAACAAATAAGCTATTGAATTTTGTTTTCAGTTCAACAATAAAAAATTACCAAATTGTTTAATACCAAGTTTTTGCTACCCTGGGGCACCATTTCAGCCTCTGAATGGTCATATGGCATCATACAGTAATTTAAACATGATTGGTCTGATCCAGGTTAAAACTTACCTGGGGAAACTGGATATTATTTAACTATATTACTTTATGTTTTATTATTAATAATATTAAGTATTATTATTATTAATAATAATAATAATTATTATTATTATTATAATAAAATGTACTTATACTTGGAACATATTTATGCCTTAGTGAACTTTTTTCACATCACACTATACTGTTGTGTTAGTGCATCCCTTATGTTTGATTGGGGTGCCAAATCTCTACAATGGACAGTGAACCTACATTTTTTGCTGTATACCATGATGCAAAGTAGGCCTTACTGAGAGTTTCAGTTTCCTGAAATGCAGGATGCCACTGGGTATAAAACAAACAAAAAAGATCATTGGTGTCACCTAAGCCGACCCAGGGTGCATACATTGCTCCTCAAGTATGGTGTGTTTTTGTGCATTGTGCTAATGCACATGTTACTACCTAGTAATTGCGGGTGTTAATGGACCTTCTTGCAGTGAAACTCCAAGCAGAAAAAAACATTACAGTCCCTATATGTAATTTATTAAATATAAAGCCAGGAGACAAAGAAACGGCAAGCAGCAGAAAAGGAAAGAGGAAGAAGTAATGGTGATGCAACATGGAACTAGGTAAGCTTTGTATATGTGGAGAACTTTAGATCAGATTTCAATATTAAATGTAATTGTGGAAAAACATTGAAGATGTTAATACAGAATATGTACATTGTATGTTGAAAATGTATACATTCCTGGATTCCTAATATTTGACTAATATTCCTTATTTTGTAGTTAACTGAAATGCAATTACAACTTTCTTTTTGCAATCTTGCAATGTCCAGCAATGTGTACAGTATAGGGTATTTAATGGCATCAGAGTTGAATAAATCATTAATAAATTAGAGAACAGTCTGTATATGATCTATTTTGCTGACCATACCCAGGGGTATTTCTAGCAATGTCAACTATATTCAATAATCGTTGGATTACAGAAATACTCAAATGGATGAATTCAACCAATACCCAACAGATTATATGAACACAGAACAATACATTTAAGGTTATGGAGCAGGGCTGCCTTGGTTCACTCTCTTGTCTTTGGTTCAAATTTCTGGTTAAACTTGCATGAATCCTTCTGTATTTCAGAATGTTTAGATGTCCCTTCATGTTCTGATCCTGTAAAACAAAAAATAATAATAAAAGAAATGATGATAACAAGCACAATATGTAACATTATATATATGTAATAACAATGACAAGCTCACATTTTGTTGCTGTCTCTATCCTGCGTAATAAAAAAGTATACTACTACTATGTATACTACATGTCAATGTTTATTTCAGATAAAATGAACATGCACATGCCTTTAAAATTCAAAGAACAACCCTGCATAACTCATGAAAGGGATGTTACCTGAAACACTCAGTGCTTGCCTGTTGCTAATCACTGTTTTTTATGTACAAAATTTATGGAAAATACCCTGTGAGAATTTAGGAAGAAGCCTGTAGCAACCAGAGATGTCTAGACCATCAGCTTTTCTGTCCCGGCTGCAAAGTAAAAATGTGTACCTCTTTACAGGTCAGTGTTTTCAGAACTGTATTCCCGAAATATGGGATATTTTTTTTATTTTGCTCAAGAATTACCCACTATGTTTTTCACCATGGATTTGCTTTGTCTCATTTATTGTATTCAATATAATGGTTGTGCCGCTTTTCAAACAAGATTTGCCAGTCAATAATTGCTTCAAACAAGATTTGCCCATCCGAAAATTCCATCAAAATGGAGTTACCTAACATCAGGCATTTTTAGGAAAAATGGCTTTATTGTTATATTGCTGAATATTAATGTTGATTCATTCTGATATTAACTCAACATTCTTCAACATCCATCCCATCAAACAATGGTAACAAACGTAAGACCCAGGAGTACAGATTTAGAGGTATAAAGATATAAGAATACCTATGAACAGTGAGGAACAATAAAAATAACATTATTACAGTTGATCTCAGATCACATTTAACATAAATTACTATATTTTAACTTGTTAAACAAGGGGAACATTTGTAGATTTATATAAGATAGAATAAAGTGCAGGAAGAAAAAAAATATGTAAAATACTTAAAGAAGAACCTAATGTTGTACTTGGTCCCAATATTTCTAGGTGATTATTAAGTCTGCAATTAACATCTCAAACAATTTTATATCCTAAATATGATTAGTCCACTACTGGTGTCTCACTACTGTAAGGATGTGTCAGGTCATTTTAACTAAAGTTTTAGGAAGGTCATGTAGGGGAAGACCCAGGAGATGAGTCAGAGAGTCCCCTGGTAAATCATATTGTACATGGTAAGCATAAAGTGAACCAAAAAGCAATTTGGCTAGGAAAGTAGAGCAGAGTAGGTAAAGTCCTCCACACTGTCTTGTAGGAAACTTGTCTTGTAGGAAACTGAAGTATGAAACCTATTTATTTTCAAGCTCACACACAACATGCTGCTAAGATTATTTGATGCCTGGCACTGAGAAAATATACTGCACAGTGGCTCATTGGTTGGTATTGGTGAGGATTTTTTCCAGATGTCTATGTGTTCTACGTGCAATATTATAACACACTTCCACGACATATTGGAAGGATAAACGGCTTCTGGTTTCTGGATGTGGTTATACACTGACATGTAAACTTAAAAGGGATAGTAATGTGCATGGTTAGGACTAAGTTCACCAAACACCAGGAATTAACCATTGGCTGGAAGCAAGTCAGAGATTTACTATATTTTCCACAAAGGTGCATGGCTCTGTCAGAGCTAGAATCCCAAAGATTACAGACAGGTAGATTTACACTTTTTAAAAATCATTTCCTGCCCTTTGGACATAACCGCATTCATATTTTTTCCCTGTCAACTGCTGCTATATAAGTCAGTGTTATTGATCACCTAGCATTGTAAGTGTGCATGACCCACTATGGCCTGGAAAGCAGATACTACAGGTGATTTTAAAAGATATATACCATCCTGGTATACTGTAACTTAATAAACAATTGCATTGCTTTACAAGATGGCATTGTGAATTTATACTGGAAAGTCCAATAAAAACAGACTTTGCCTTACCTGCATATTGATAAATCATTATGGCACAGCTTTAAAAACCAACACCAAATCTTTCCATGCATGGAACAGTGGAAACAGTAATGTGATGACTGCATCAGGAGATACAGTGTTTATTAAATAGGACTTTGCATATCCCTAAGTGATATCTGGGCAAGCATTGATCAGAAATGGCAGTTGTCTATATATCAGATATGTTTAGGTTGTCAGTTTGATCAATCACACAATACACTTCTAAAGCTTATAGCTTCACCCTGTGGTTATTTTATTGGAAATACTTTAAATGGCTAGTTGGCATATAGCACTTGCCTATGCAGTATTTTTCTTGCGTGCTGAATTTAATTACCATTAATCCACTCAAGCAGCAAAACTTGCAGTTTCATAACTGCAATCTCTGTCATTTTAAGCACTTCCTTACTTACAGCCTTAACTTTTTCCCCTGAGTTATATCATATTTATTCACAGATTGGTTTTCTAAGACAAATGAAATGCTTTTGTTACTGAATAGGCTCTCTAGATTTTCATGTAATATCTTACTGTAATGTAAATATTATGACACAGAAACCTAAACATTTGGATTGAACTAATTATTAATGTACAGTTAGCCATCGTTTCAGTGAAGACATCCGGCCACGTTTAATAAATGGTGCCAAACCTTGACATTGCTTATGTACTGCAGTCCAATTAGTACTTATTAATACAGATCAGAAGACATCTCATGATGTGTGGCAAGCTGGCAATATCTGAATAAGAATACAACTCATCAGCAAAGTTTTTTTGACATTGTCAGTAGAGATAATTATGTCATTAATTCTTGCAGTTGCATATATAAAATTTATGTGTGGGCTTATAATCTATGGGAATGGCATATCTTAATGTTGAACAGGAAGGAGAGCAGGAGACACAAGGCTTATTCAGCACATAAAAGAATATCTGGATTTTATTCATTTGTAAATATTTAGAATTCTAACAAATGCTATTAACAAGAGGCTAGAGGCACCCGGGAACCAAAGCACTGTGTACAAATGTTGCTTATAAGGTATCCCAGATTCCTTTGTGTATTGTCTTTTAACTGTATTAATTCTGTCCTCTCTGATATTATTATGGGTGCAAATAATAGATACCTAATCCAAAATTTTTACTTAAAATTGAAATACAAATTTTAGTCAATTCATTGGAGTTAATTTATCAAATGAACGTAGAAATATTTAACAAAGCTAATTATTTAGGGGAAGCTCTTATGATCTAAAAGTGTGCAATAAAAAATTCTATTTTAAACTTTTCTTTAAAAGTGAACTTTTACCAAATGATCCCAGTACTGTAAATACAATTACCCTATTGCTGTATATATTTAAGTATGAACTAAGATTTATTTTGGCCACAAAACCCCATTAGAAAAACAATATCGGTTTATACTCAGGTTACACCAGTGGATAGTGCTGTGCCCTCATGTGAAGTGTTTAACAAACTCATGAAACATAAGATTAACCTTACATGAGCACACAGTACTATCTACTGGTGGCCAACAAAAATGCACAAATAATGATTTGGGAATATGAGCATAGGTACCTAAAACAACTCAAAATTACAAAATAAATAACATGTAAAAAGGCGAAAAAAGATATATAGACTAGGCCCATGTGATTTTAATAGTTTTCCTTTACCACATTTAGAATTCATTGTGGGTTTTTATTTAGAAGTTAAGTCCTGTACTGTTTTATTCTTTGATTAATAAAATTTAGGTGATACATTTTATTGACTAACCTAAATTATTAAAGATAAAAGCTTTTTGGACCTTACACATGTATTTTCCACAGCCATTACAACAAAGGAGGAATAAAAGTATATCCTCAAAACTCGTGTTGCATCTTTAACACCTTAAGTAACCCAGGAATAGATGTCTAACTACAACATTTTTGCATTGATCAATGGCTAGCATGGACCCTACTATTCCTCTACCGTAAAATGTATTCCTTATGACTAAAAACCTTTTGTTAACATTACAATACTGCTGTATATCTTAGTGTATTGTGTTCGTTCTGCCCCACTACAGTAAATGAGTGTTGTGTCATCAACACTAATCACATCACATGGAGAACAAGGACACAAAAGCAGTGGGCGGACTGGCATATTTGGACTTAAGTGCTACCTATACCTACAATATTAAGTCAGAATGCTTTTAATACCAGTCGGGGCATTTTATTTTCAGGCATAGCAAAATGTCAGTCATTGCAAGTAACAGATAAAGGATAAAAGGATAGTTTAAGGACCTGAAGACATTCTTTTCAAAGGTCAAGAGCACACAGTGTTGAAGAATGCAACGTAATCATGCCTTAGGAAAAGTAATGACAGCTGTTAACCAGGCATTATACTTAATGCTCTGTTGCAGGCTCTGCCTACTTCTATTAAAGCCTGTGTTTGACATGATATGGTGCATAGACATACAGTATGCAATGGTCATTTACAAAACAGCTCTTGTAAGATAAGATGTTAAAAATAATTTTTAGGAAGCTGCCAAGAAGGCCTAAAATATTTTGGATTTTGCATTACAGTCCACCAGTTTCTAGCATTAACAGTAACATTTTGGCGTAAGCTGTAACTTTGTAATAAAGTTGTTTTATTGTTGAAAAAGATGTTCTCAAAAACACCTGCATTGCTGTCAGAATTCTTTGTGTAATTATCTTAAATTCAAGGCAACATTTTTTATTGAAGAAAACTTTCTTGCAAAATGTTTCTGGGTTCCTAAATTAAGTGCCCTTTTCAAATCCCCCTCCAAAACATTTTAATGAAATTTAACTTAGGCCTGTTCATAACCCTTTGTATTTTATGTGTAATTCCCTAGTGGATTTGCTAATGTGGTTTGAATCATTACCATGTTAAAAAGTACATGTCTGTTTTAACTTCAACTTCCAAACAAATGGTGAATGTTCTCATCAAGCACATTTTTATAGGATATACAGTTTATGGGAATATGATGCTTGCATGCTACCAATCCACTGAAACAGCAAAGCAACCCCAAACAATATTAGTTCCAACATCATGCTTTACAGTTAGTATGGGAATCTTATCATGACCAGTGTAAGGCATATGTAAAAACCTTCGCTGCTGCCACCAATAAATTCCCCACCCACAAAACACCAAAGATAACCAACTTTACCGTTCCCCATTTTATTTACATTTACCATTATCCCCCCTTTACTTTCATGAACCCACAAAAAACCGCCACAAGCCGCAAACTTGACTCCTCAAGTTTGCGAGCACCGCCACACGCGAATTGCCCTCTGTAAAGTCTCACCCAAACTCAGCATCCACAAATCGGTGCCCACCGCATTCAAATGAACACCGTCACTACGCAAAAATAGCTCCGGATCAGTTTCCAATTCACGATGTCGCGCCACCAAACCCCCAATCCTGGCCAAAAAGCGACCCACCTCCTTGTTCACCTTGATACGCGCTTTATTCAGCCGTACTGCTGAACGCGCGTATCTCCAAGATAATCGCACCACCATGTCTGACCATACTAAGACAGTGCCAGGGAACGCCTCCTGCAAACGTAATCAGTCTAACTTTATATCTCTAATTAATTCCCGCATAGGCCTCACCCCTAGGTCATTCCCCCCCACATGCAGAACCAAGATATTAGGGGCTCTATCCAAGCTGACAAACCTGTCAACTTCCGGGAGCACACGACTCCACCGCATGCCAGGAATCCCAATCCAGCGAACCCGGGCCACCTCCTTTAAAAGTCCAAGCTGCCGACCATTCTGCCGCACATCAGCCCTTCTGGCCCCCCAGTAAACGAAAGAATGGCCCAGAATCCACACTAGGCAAACCGGACAATCTGCAACGAAGAAAAGAAACCACTAACAACCAATTCCAACGCCCCACAAACAAAACCCAACCCAGTGGATAAACTAAACCACCAGCGTGCCTTATAATAAGTGTGGTCGCACATACAACCGAAAACGCTGCGACTCCCATCTACCAATTTTTTTCACAACTTCTGTACTCAATCCCCACCTGGCCGCCTCGGTGGCAGCCCCAATCCGAAAAGAATGGGCCGCATACTCTTCTGGTCTCCCGCCCACAGCTTTGACACATCTCCGGAACACCGCCACAAACTGAAAACGCGTTAAAGATGACCCATCCTCATGCAAAAACAACTGACCGCCCCCGTGTGGCCGCACCGCCAGATACTCAGCCATTGACAGCACTGGACAGAGCCCTGCTCCCAGGAGACGCCGCAGAACCACACAAGCACCTTTACCGTCCTGATCCGTTTTTGATCTATGAATCCACACCCTCATCACATCACCCGAAACACGTACATCCCCCACCCGGAGGCCCCCTGCCTTAGTCCTACTAGGGCACACAACCTCCCCAATTCGCATGGCAGCAAAAAACGTTAACACAAAGACAGCTCGGAATAGAACAGCCTCAAACTCACTAAAACAAACTCCCCCCAAGACCCGGCACATATCCTCCAAGAGCAGGAACGACACCGGCCGCCTCTTATCCACCCGCATCCATCTTTTCTTAAAACCCTTCATAGCCTGCCGGACCACAAAACATTTTGTCCCATCACTCCAGCCAAACAGCTTAAATAAAAAGGCCAATGCCGACAATTTTCTACTCATGACGCTATAGGACACCCCCAATTGCAAATTCCACATCAAAAACAGCAAGACCCTCTCCTCCCCACCTTTTGCCTCGAGAAAGCCCCCTTCACAGTCCACAAAACCAAACCATTCCCTCCAGACACTTACATAGGCCCTCCAAGTCCCTACCGCAACGGAATTCTTGATCAGCTCAGAGATGAGCCCCATATGACCGACCACACCTCCTCTGGACAAGGAATCCCCCGCTCGTCTGCCCCAGGAGCCACCTCTCGAAAACGATCCCACTGAAATCGAGAAAGGGAATCCGCAATTACATTAACACAACCTGGAACATGCACTGCCCTGACATGAACATTCAATTCCAAACACAACAACACAAAATGCTGCAAAAGACACACAACCTGAGGTGAGGATGCGGAGTTCCTATTAACCGCCTCCACCACACCCATGTTGTCGCAATGAAAACGCACCTTCCGATTCTGCAACAATTTCCCCCACAATGTCAAAGCAACCACAATAGGGAAGAGCTCCAATAAAACCAAATTCTTACACAAACCCCCTTCTCGCCACGCAACAGGCCATGGTTCAGCGCTCCAACGTCCAGCAAAATAAGCCCCATAACCACCACTCCCAGCTGCATCTGTCCACAGATCCAATGAAACATTATCCACCGGAGCGGTTGGCCACAAAGACCGCCCATTGTACCGTTCCAAAAAACGCCGCCAAACCCCCAAATCCCTGCGCAGCACACAGGTCAAACGAATAAAATGATCCGGCCCACGTATCCCTGCAGTAGCAGCCGCCAATCTCCGGCTAAAGATCCGCCCCATGGGCATGATCCTGCAAGCAAAATTCAATTTACCTAAAAGAGACTGCAACTCCCGCAAGCGAATCTTCTTTAAACAACATGCCCTCCGCACTTCAACCTTCAAAGCCTCCAACTTGTCCTCTGGCAACCGGCACTCCATCCTAACCGAATCCAAAGTGATGCCCAAAAACGATAACTCTGTGACCGGGCCCACTGTTTTATCACCTGCAAGCGGGATGCCAAATTCTCCGGTCACATGCTCCAAAGTGCCCAACAAATTGGCACAGACCATCGACCCCTTAGGGCCCACACAAAAGAAATCGTCAAGATAGTGAATGATAGACCCCACACCTGCCACCAACTTCACCACCCATTCAACAAACGAGCTAAACAATTCAAACAAAGAGCAAGAAATAGAACAACCCATCGGTAAACACTTATCCACATAAAAACCCCCCTCCCAATAACAACCCAGCAACCAAAAACTATCAGGATGAACCGGCAACAAGCGAAAAGCCGACTCAATGTCGGCCTTTGCCATTAAACAGCCCTGTCCGGCCCTCCGCACCAAAGCCACTGCCGCATCAAAAGAAGTATAAACAACCTTGCACAATTCCGGCGCAATGCCATCATTAACAGATTCACCCTTTGGGTTGGACAAGTGGTGAATCATGCGGAACTGATTTGGTTCCCGTTTAGGAACAACCCCCAACGGAGACACAATCAGGTTCGGCAATGGCGGTACCCCAAAAGGCCCCGCCATCCTACCCAAAGCCACCTCCTTTCCCAATTTAGCAGTGACAACATCCGGATTAAGAAGCGCTGAGCGCAAATTCTTCCTCACCCTGTGGATGCTTACCAGTTCACAAGGGATTTTGAAGCCATCTGTAAAGCCCTCAGTCAAGACCCTGGCCGCCTGCTGATCAGGATACTTACTTAGAAAAGGAGCCATGCTTTCCACCCTCACCGGGCTCATCCCTTTTTCCTGCAAAATCATTGGGGCGACCTCGCCCCTTTGCCAAACACCGGGCTCCTGAGTGTGCCCCACCACAACTGGAACACTCATGCTTAAATCTACAAGTGGCACCGAACTTACAGGTGCCTTCATTGAACAGCCAACACAGACCCTTTCTCTTACCTGCCAGGGGTCCCGCCAGTCCCGAACCCCCGGCGCCTCCAAGAAAAGGCGAGTGAGACAGTCTTGCCGACGTCATAAGGCGCATCCACAGACTAATATCCTTATGATCCCAGCGCATGCCCGGCCGCACAGCCTTCCTCTGCCGAAATTGCTCATCATATCTAAGCCACGCAATCCCTCCATACACCCTATAAGCCTCACTGATGGCATCCAAATAGCAAAAAAGCGCCGAACAATTCTCAGGCGCCCGCTCACCCACAATACTAGCCAAAATAGCAAACGCCTGCAACCAATTCTGAAAAGTACGTGGAATCGCCCGCCAGAGCCCCTTCTCATCCGGAACCCGCTTACCCTCACTCACTTTAAGCTCCCGCCCGCCAAAACGTTCAACAGGCAACAAGGAAAATATTTCCACATAATCCCCCCTCCAAATCCGCTCCTTTGTTTCAGGTGCTAAGTGCGCGCCCAAAGGACCCTCAAAGCAAACGTATACCTCGCCCTTTGCACCATCAGCCACGCCTGAGGAAACCCCCTCCCCACTAACTTCTTTATCACAACCACCAGCAGCAGCCCCCCTTACCCCCGCACTCAGCTCAGTACTTGCCCCAACAGTTCCATCACTAGAGGCCACCACACACCCCCTTGACCCAGATCCGGGACCCCCAACCACCCCGGGAATAGCCCCCGGACCCTCCTCCCTCAATCCAGTATTAGCCCCAGCAGCCCCACCACCAGGCCTGCCACAAAATTCCACCAATAATGCCCGCAGACCTTGCAACAAATCACCCCCCCCTAAAGACACCCCGGGACCCTGCTCACTATCCTGACTATGCGCTTTTTTTTTTTTTTTTTTACTTCAGGCCTGCTTTCTGCTGTCTTCAGTTTGCACTAAATATAACTACTATTATTGTAGCTGTAGCTAAAAATATATTTCTTTTATTTATTAGTCCACAGTTACTTGCTTCATGAGGCCTTGGCTTTGCTTGTATGTTCTAGGCAAGCTGTAGTTTAGCTTTTACAGTATATTATTTGAACAACAAAGACGTTTTTACCTGCAGACCTTCTATACAGGGTAAAGTGATATAATCTCCTATTGTTAATGCATGTACATTGGGTTCTAACTGTTGGAAAAGTTACCTACAGATTTTAAATAAAATTTTGTCTTAGTATAATATGGCCAGCCCTTGAGCTAAAATTTGACTATTGAATACTTTTTTTGAAATCTACGCCACTTGTATGTTATTTTCTTTACCATGAAGTTGTAAGGCCCTGGTCAGCACCAGTCCTCACCAGACACCAGTCCCCCAATCTAACGCCACAGTCTTCATCTTTAGCAAGTCCCCGGTCTGGAGGATGGTGTCTGGAGATGGGTTGGCAGAGGACCAGGGACCCACAGATTAAGCAGTACATGTACTACAAGGCGAATCCAGAGTATAAAGCCAAAGTAAAACACGAGCAATCAGTCCACCAGATGAGGTACAGATGGAGTAGGCACAAACAGAGTCAGGTTGACAGGCAAAAGGTCGGTCCAGGTGAATACAATCGATAGTTCAGGTACAGGCAATGGTCAGCAACAGTAAATAACATGAAACACACTCAAGCATAGATCAGCCCAGCTAAATGCTACATCTGGCACAGATCACTGGGAGCAGAGAGGCTATAAATCCCAAGCAGCCAATGGCAGGCCAGGAGCAGTAATTGGCTCCTAAAATATCCTTCAGCTGTGCACAGCCTCAGAGTGGATGCTGGGGATACCAAAAAAACATTTTAGGTTGCACGGCTACAGGGAAGCAGAACATTCTGCTATTTCCTTGCTGCTGCAAGTGACATTGCTGGACAGGATAAATAGGAGATACTGCAATGACGCACAGCACAGGATGGCAGGCCCCATAAGCATCTCCTACCAGAAGTAACAGATTTATTAAATTGTAATCTTTCCAGGTTTATAAACATCCACAACCTTCTTTCTGTGGGCCATAGAAAGCTTTATGATCTTGAAATGATGATATAACTATATTGATAAGAATATCAAACCCTAGATATCTATGTTTTCATTACCAAATTCTACCTACATGCTTCCTGGCACCTAATTTGGAAAACTGTCTATTTCGAGGATTTAAAAAAGTAGTAAATGTGGGGGTGCACTTATTTTTCCATGTGAAAAGTCTGCATTTTCATTCATTTATTATGGGAATGAATTCACAATGTCAGTTTTAAGGCTTATCCAATGCATGCACTTCACCTTTATCTGTAAGCACCATTTGAATGGAGATCCAACATTTGCCTGTTCAATAATGTGGAAAAAAAAACAATTTTCTACAAGCAGTGTATTATTGTCAGGGTCACTTGGTAAAAATACATTGAAAAGTGTGAATAAAAGAAAACGTTTGCAGCTACTACATCAAAGGACTGCAGGTTCTACTATTATTATTTTAGATTTTTGGGTTCAGATATATTTTAAGAAATGCAATGATGAAACATTCTTACCTGAGCAGTGTACTAAAAGCAGACCTAAACTCAAAATGTTTACATTACATAAAATAGTAGAAATTATTTTGTTTTGGAGTTTCTTTGCAGTACCTCCCCTTTCTTTCTTGTTCGCTGCAGCAATCAAGACTGAATGCGAGCTCAGGGCCTCCCAGGATACAAAAAAATGCCAATCTCAGACATGCGCAGTGAGATTTGCACTGTTTTCTGCCCCATCTACATCACCCGATCTCGCGCCTGTGTAGTGTGAGATCGGGTGACATATGAAGAAGAAGGAAGGAGACTGAATAGGATGGCGGTGCCCGGCACCTCCTACGCGTCAGGTCAAGGAGGATACTAGGGTGACGCCAGACCCAATCAAAGAAGAAGAAGGAAGACTATCATGGGAGAACCTGGGTGATACACCAAATCTGGAATACAAATGGCCCAAGACTGAAAACATTTGGCAACTAATATCAATATATAACTAATATCAAAACATGTTTTTTAGGAAATTCATTCCAGGTTTAAGTAAATCACTCAGGTTGTCCCATGATTGTCTATTTTATCCAGGCTTAGAGAGCTTGGACCTAATCCATCTAAGCTTTATTGCAGATTGTTGATTTGATTGCAGTTAGGTTAAAAATAGCCATACATTTTTTTGTGAGTGTACCTTCAATTCAGAGATTATTTTAAATCCCTAGTACTACAGAAACCATCTGCAGGGAGAATATGATAGAGACTGTCTGAGGTTGGTAGCTACTTGCTGGAGTAGTCCTTGTCCTTTGGCACCCTATGCAGCACTTCTCACACAATCTGTCACAGATCTAATAACCTCCCTGACGCTCTGAATAATACGTATTTTTAAATGTCAAAACAGTACATTAAAAAATACTTATTATTTTAAACTTCCCACCTGGTCCCGCCTCCCAGCCACACGGTCCTGCCCTCCAGCCGCATGCTCGCAATGCCCACCTGGCATCTGCTTCCACTGGCCTCGCGTTCCCCAACGTTCACATGCCACGGACACAGATGCCGGCCAGCATCAACAGGGAAAGCAGATTCCGGGCATCACTGGAGGACACTGCGGGCACCGCTGAAAGATGCCACGGTCATGTGGGAACCAGGTAAGACTTGAAAACTCCAGGGCAATTCCACCCTGAGTGTGGCTCGGAGCTAACGCTTTTGGTACTGAAAACTAACCCCCAGCCACACTCGCGAATACCGCCAGGGAGGTTAAACAGTTATAGTTGAACTCAGTCATGTAGTGGACATCAGCACGCACTATGATTCACTTGTTGCCATTTGTTTTCTACTTTAACCTGCTGAAGCTCTGAGCATCAATGCATTAACCAAAATATCCTTGATAACCTTTCCTACCTATGCCAGTAGGGCATAACTTTCTTCGTGCACATTCACTATAATATTAAAAATAATTTAAAAAAAGTTTTTGATGTCCAAAAAGTGCAAAAAAATATTGTGCAGGATTTTTTTTTACCTTTTTATTCTCACCATTGACTTTAAATCATTTGTGCTTTTATGTTGGGAAAAAAAACTCTGTTTATTGAATAGTTTAATTATAATGTCACAACGGATTCATTAGCATGACAGCTGTCATTGCAAACAGGCTAAGAGGATGCTTCTCCGAGCCCCTGGGGTCATGGTAATTGATGTAGTGAACAGAATGCTCTATTTACTAAACAATAGGAAGGGTCTCTATTGTGACCTAGCCAGAGCAATGACTACAAGCGGGGAATCAATAACAGCTAAATTTCCCCCTGCGATCACTTTGATTGAAAAGCTTTAACCTTTGCCATGTGTGTATCGCTCTTCAATGAATGTGATGATATAATGAGAAGAGCTCTGAGGAATACACTTTGGACTTGATGATACAATTTCTCTTTACCAGGGTTTGTATGCCAAAATGTGTAGTATTTACTCAGTTTTTACATTTTAAATGCTAAAAGGAACAGTGAAAACCAAAATAGTTGTTATTAATGATTGATCTGTAAGATAAAATAAATAAAGCAACATGTTAGGAGAAACATTTGGGTTTGCCATTGTTAACTTATCCTTCTAACAATTATAGTTGCCCAGTTGTCATGATGATAACTTCACTACCAAGAATTACTGGTGTGGGACAAGCAGGGTGATAGGAACTTCTGACTTTTGTGTATAATATGACTAATGACTAAAGTGTATATATGCTGAGGGTCAGTGACTCAGAAAACATTGAATCCAAAGGGTCAGTAAAACAACCAGTCAAGTAAAATTTCCAGTGGTAGGTCAACAATAGCATATTTGTCTCCTAAGTGGCTTAATTTAAAACTTAACTAAACGTACAATTAAATAGAGCTAATTCTCATAGCATTCAGATTGATAAGTTAATACAAATAATGCATAAAACCAAAGCGTTGTAATGTTTGCTTGCCCACTACTCTAAAGCTTAATTCCTCTCTTCTCTACAGGAAGTAAAAACTACATTTACATACTTTATTCCTCCCTAGCGCCACAGACAGCATGCTCCTCTCTCTAATACTCCAGGTTGTTAGCTGGCCCTTGGTGTTGTCACACTGTAAGGCTAATGTTTGTGAAGCACGGAATGCCTCAGTGAACAGACTATGGGGACTGGCCTCATCACAGTAAAGCAATAACATATGTAAAAGTACTTTTCACTATTTTCCTAGGCAAAAACAATCATTTAACCTTTACAAGCTTTCAGTTTATTTCAGCTAAATACATTCCAAGTGCATCAAAATTAAAGGTTTGCAATGCGTTATAGTTGGTCTTCTTTAGAACCAGCTACATGCTGAGTAGAAAAGCCGTAGTATACCCAAAGCCAAAACTATCTTTTATCATTTCTTTTTAGATAAACTTTAAAAAAAATTGGAAAAACCTCTGTGACTTTTTTTCTCTGACACTAATGTCCCATTGGGGAATTTGCCTTTCTATAGCTTGTATAGATCCCTATTAGTGTTGTATTCAATTTTCACTGATATAACTTCGTAGACCAGCTTCCAGATTTTGTGACATATGTATTTCTATAAAATCTGGAAAATGATTGTCTGCAAATAAAAATTTTGCTCTTCTCTATTCAATTGCATGCATGGCAGCAGAAGAAAATGAGATATTCAGAACAGCGCAATCAATATGTCTGTTAATCATCTAAACATCATTTCATCTGCAATATTCAGCCAATACAATCATGAATGCAAATACAATTATGATTAGGTAATTTGATAAATTAAAGTATTTTCAGTTAAGATTTACTTGCTGCTGGAAGAAGTTGAAAAATATTCAGTGCTGGTATATTTTTCTTTCGGCTGCAAGTTGAGCTACCACATGTGCTTGTCATGCAATGTGATCCAATGTGCAAATATTCATTTTTTATAATGTCTTCAAGGAAATTTGCCATTGTTGCTGGCTTTTAAGCTGTGCTACTAATGTTGTTGAGATTACCTTTAAAGAAAAAAAATTGCAAGCTGGCAGCTCATTATTGCAGAAAGGACAGCTACCTACCTGTTCACAGTCTCCTATTTAAAGTGGAACTAAACCCTGTGGCCCTTACCTATTAGCGTTCCTTTACTGGATGGCACCATCCTTCTTTCTTCTTCTGCCCAGCAATGATCTACAGCTGTTTTATTTTTATTGGAGAAGGGACTTTGCCTGTCCCTTCTGCAAAAAAGGACTTGCCTGTCCCTTCTGCAAAAAAGGACTTGCCAGGTTGTAAATTTTATTTTTGGAGTTTACTTCCATTTTAGTTTAGTTCAGTTTAGAAACTCTTCTGGGCATGGTCCCCTCCTCCTCCTGTGTCACTGTCTGTATATGTCTGTCATTTGAAACCCCTATTTAATGTACAGCGCTTCATAATATGTTGGCGCTATATACATCCTGTTTATTAATAATATTATTATTATTATTATTAATAATAATAATAATAATAATTATTATTATAATAATATTTTAAGGAGTTTTGACCCAGCTAAGATCTCTGCAGTGTGCAAGTTTTTATATCCTAATTAGTCAATAATTGAAAAATCCTAAAAACCACTGCTTGTGATTCACTGGGCCAAGGCTGGAGACAATACACTTTCATCAGTAAACCTGGGCGATCCAGCAAACACAGAATGGAAATCCTAAAAGTAATTTGCTACTTGCTTGCAAATGTTTTCAATCCTGGACCCAATCCTCTCCAGGTTTGCTTGATCACCCAGGTTCAGCCTTGGAGTGCTTTCCCAAATCAGGCCCACTGATTCCAAACACTGTTTCCATTTCTTGGCTCTCAAAATTGTTTATGAAACACAAATTTACTAAATGAGCCTTTAAAATTTATTAAAAATGGGAGTTCAGAAAAGTATGCACTGCCAAGAGTATTAGAGTAATGTTTTTTGGGGGGGTCAGATCCAATGGTGTTGATGATGTTCTTGAACAGGAACATGATAAACACCATCAGCACATTGGATCTGACTAGGAGGCCAGCAATGACAATAGGGAAGGAAAACTCTCACATGACTTCATATAATAATAAACAGAACAACAAGATGTACTGAAATCAATAAACAGTTTAAAGTTATAAATGGTCCTAACATCTAATACTCTGTGAACTACTGGTATAAAGGTGAACAACTAATGTCCCCACTGTAAACACCTACCCCTAGCAAGTCTCTATATGCAACACCAATACTAGCTAAACAATGCATAAGTAACAGGTTAAACTGTGAATTATTATTTAGTAAGCCAGGTTTCACAAAGGGCTTTGTTAGATTTTACTAAATATTGTAGATTAAGTTATTTTGGGGGAAGCTGTAATATTTGTATGGAATTTGTCAGGGAGGGAGTGTCAACTGTAACTTGGATAAAAAGGGAATATCAACTTTTATTCTTAGTTTGGGATATAGTGCTGAAGGATTAGAACTCTTGTCAGTTGTTTACTAAAATCTAAAGCTCCATTAAAAATAATTTTATCCTTCTTTCCTGTCCACTGATGATTTTTGCCAGGGAAGGAAGCAAAATTTGGCTTGACGTGCACTTTTAAATTTCATTTTACTGGATTTGGCAAAGAAGTAGCAGACCCTGAACTGAGCAAAGATGTTCATAAACCTGGAAGCCAACGAAGAAATGTGTTCTTTGAAATACAAAAAAGCTAATGACAGCATGTGGTTACACCAATCTGATGGACTTTCATCAATTGAGAGACCAACCAGGCCAGGCTACATACTTTGAAATACAAAGGAAGAAATCTAATAATTGAAAAATCAATAAAGATTTCTAATCCAAGATCTACTGCCAGAGTGCATCAATAACACAAAATAACATCATGGTTTTTAACTTGCCTATTCTTCGAAAATACTTTTTATTGCTGAAAAAAGATGCAATGACAGGGTGCATCACCAAAACCACAGAAGATCAACAGGGATCAACAGGGAGTTTTGAACAACTATGAAAACGTTTACCCTTGACAAAAAATATATTGATAAACATCATTTGCCTAATTCCAACCATTTAATACTTTGATCGTTATAAAGATCCTTCTCGTTTCCAATTCAGAGAGATCACTGTTTTTTTTTTTTCTGGACCTAGACTGGTTGGTCCATTTTACTACACCCTTCTTATTTTTTATGGCATGGCTTCCACAGTTCAGGTCCTATAGTTATCTTGTGGTTATCTAACTTATGGTTTCTCCTGACACTATAGTATCATGTGTATTGTATACTTATTTTAATGATCTTTAGGTAGAGCTTATCAGAAACCTACTCAACTAAGCAGAAATGCTGGGAGGCTCTCAAATCCCCATCTATGATTGGTAAAGAAAAGGAACTAAACTCCCCAGTAAATCTACTGTTCTCCCACTGTTCTTGCCCACAGATGCAATACGAGAAGAAAATGTTAGAAAACATATTTAAAGTGTTTAAGTTACAGCGCACTTTTTTGAAGCAAGAAAATATGTTATTTTAATGTCCAATCGTGGGTTTTAAATACTCCAAACATAATTCTTTTGAATTTCTAATTGTAATGTGTACTTTGTTGCCTCCGAAGCTGTTCAGTTAAATTCTGAGACCTGTCAGATCTCCAGAATTAGAAATTCACTTAACCGTTGTTTGGGCTTCTGCCAAGGCCAAGCCTTTTACTTCTAATGACAGCCAGCTGAGGGGACACTGAGAGGAGCTCAATTCAATTTGTAGGCCTTCTAATTTGATTATCGATTCAGAGTCTTTTATTTTCTCCAAAATTCGCCATGGGCAGAATGAAAGATGGCCAAAGGATGAGCTGTCAGCATCAACAGAAGCGTCGAAAACAAACAAACAAGAGATATATTTGTGTATGGATTCTACATGTAAGAGAAAGTGAGAACCTGAGTGAATTGTTACAGCGACAATGTTATGTTTGCAAAGTGTCACTCTTTCTTTTTCTCTGCAGATCATTCCAGCCACAATACTTTCACTTGTCAGTACTGGCATTCAGAAAAGGACAATCTGAAAATAACAATATTCCAAAATGAATTACAGGCCCTTCCATCACCAAGAACAATGTATTGATGGCACAAAAGCATAAGTGCAAGTTCAAAAATATTCTAAAGCGTACATGCACATTGTTCATTATGAATTATCACAGTTTTCATTTCATTGCATATTATAATAGATTTTGTTTATTGCATATTAAGTGATTATCAAATTTAACAGGGCAACATGCATAGTTAGGCATACATATAGTAGGTAGGAGGAACAATGGGAAACCGCTTTGGTTCCAGCTTATCTTGGGAGAAAATAGGGTAGACCAGACAAGTCTGCACATAGGAGATTAAGTCAATCCTATATGTATAGACATTTTAATAAATCTCCGATTTTAGTTTTTTAGGGTTAGATGGTAGATCTCCCAACCAGGTGGTAGGTGGGGTCTATTTGATGGTATTTGATCTGACTTATTTGCAGCCAAGTAGTATTTTAGAATATAGATAACTCCCTATAAATGTATACAATATATTATAATATATGCAAATAAAGCTCCCAAAATTATTTTTTCGATGTCTTAGGGTACAGGAAGGGATGCATAAATTAGTAATTATGTATTTTTATTTGCTGCAGTTTTGATGAACCAAGAGATATTGTTTTTTTTCCCTAGAAGTTCTATAAGCTAGCATGAAGTAATTATCTTCATAATAACTTTATTAAAAGTTTATCAGGTATACCCCTAAGCAAAATACTGGTATTTAAAACTATGAAACAGAATAGTATTAGAGTTTGTATCTTTCGATAAGTGCTTCAATCTTATTGTGTAAGTCAAGCCAGACATCTTAGCATGCTTTGGAGGGTAACTAGAAGGTTAGCCAGTGAGGTGATAGGATTTGTTATGAAGAGCAGGGAAGTTGGAACTAGTGACTGTGTTTAAGAGTATGTAATCCCCTAGTTCACTCTTTGTTTTAATTAAAACATGATTATGTGATACTTGCAACAACTTTACTAGACACATAAATGTCATGTTGTGTGATCATTTTGTGTAGATGAACAGGGTATTCAAAATACCAAGATGGGTTGGGGTCTCATCACTTATTGTTTCTAAAACTGAGGACGTTTTCTTATGGCTTTGTTCATCCACATAGATATAACTAACCTAAATTCATATTGTAGCCAAAGCTGATACACTTCACATCAATCTGTGCTTAGGAACAGTCTTCATGTACATGGTGTAATTAAAACAATGATTTATTACAGAGCAGTATTAAAAGTAATAAAGCGTACCTAAACTCAGAATTTTCACTTTACATAAAAGGGTAGAGAACCATTTTATGTAAGGTAAAAATTATTTTTTTTTTTTTTTTTATTTAGGTGCAACACTCTTTTTTTTTTTCTAAAAAAGGGTGCAGCACTGCCCCTTAATTTTCGGATGCCTATGTCAGGCATCCCGGGAGGCTCTTGGGTGCTCCTTTTGTGCAAAGAAGGAGCCTTTTTGCTCAAAAAGAAAAATTTGCTGATCTCACGCATGCGCAGTGAGATCGGCAATTTTTTTTTTTTGAAGAACCCAGAAGTGAGGACGAAGATGGCGATGCCCGGCCATGGGCCCCCCGGAGTCATCTGATTGCCCTGCGGGATTAAAGGTGATTTTTTTTTTTTTGAGTAGTAGTTCCTCTTTAAAGTAAATCAAAGTATCTAATTTGGAATGAAAGAATCACTAGAGATGAATATTGTGTGTGATTCCTTTTTATTTTTTGCACTAACAGTTAAAATTTTAGAACAAACACTTAAAGGATTCCTTTGCAGCACTGACACATAAAGGTTATCCATATCACCTGCAACATACACACACACATAATTGTTTGAGTAAAACTGCTAGATAGGGAATAGGATAGCAAAGTTGTTGTTTCCAGTGCTTCCTGGGTTTTTGCTAAAATATAGATGAATAATAAAATGATGAACAATATCCCCTCTTATTGCGTGCTACTTTCCCCACATTTTAGATTGTAATCTCTTTTAGGAAAGGTCCTCTCCTCTTCCTGTATCATTGTTTGTATTGTCTGTCATTTGCAACCCCCCATACAGCGCATGCATAGTTTGTTGGTGCTACATAAATAGTTTATTATTATTATTATTATTATTATGGTGAATATTATTATTATTATTAATAATAATAATAATAATATTAATAGTAATTAAAATAAAAGAAATGTTACCAGAATTTAGGGACACTTTCTGTACAACCCTAAAGTTTTTAGTTTCAATGGAAAAAGTGGAAAGAAGGTAAGAAAATAAAGCACTAAACATTTAACCAAATATCTTGTTGAAGTGTAGAATTTACATTAAACAGCCATAAATTTGGTTGATGATTTTGAACCTTTCTGTTACATTTTAAAACCTCAAACAAAATCCTATGAACTCAAGAACCCCGGGGTTTCTTTACAGTTTTAGCAATGTCCTCAGTATTTATTTTAACCTGAAACTGCTTTATGCACACTTATAAGGTTTACTAATGTTTTAAAGATCTGGAATTCAGAAAGGCACAGAGCCTTGAGTACCGCCATTATTATCAGACCAATGGTCTCGACTGCCCGTCTTATTTATTTCTGAGCCCTCAACACATTTTTTTACATATTTATATCTTGGTGGCTGTGCTGCAAAGGAGCTCTGAGAGAAAACAGAGTCAAGATAAGTTCTAATCCACCTAACTGTGATAATATGCTGTGGCGCAAGTGAAAAAGACCAGAAAGCCCCTTAGTGCTTATGCTACTCCCTGCACGCTGGAGGAATTAACCCCTTTGTTTCTGGCAGGACACAAGTATCTGACAGTTTTTGAACTGACACTTAAAGCACAGTAAATTAAAGTTTCATTTAGTTCATGAAAGTCTCCAGCAAAAATTTTTAGCAGCATTTAAGGGATAGCATTTATTAACATTTTAAGGGAAATATGACTTTTATATACTATGTATTTTTAATTTAAAGAGTGCACACTCACTTTTGATAATGTGACTCCCACGGGGAGTATAATGTGTAGTTCAAGATCCCCGGCGACAAAGTTTGTCTGGGTAAAGCCTTGCTATGTTATTGCCGAGAGGCCAGTGCCAGCTTTATATTATACATAAAGATGGCGGAACCAGGAGGGACTGTTATAGCTAAAGAAGCAGGGGTAGGTCAGGAAGTAGCCTGTGTTTGTCAATTTCTTTCTTTTCAATGTTAATTTTTTTTTTTTTTAAATGTCCTTTTAAATTTGCAGGTAAAATATTGCTTTTTGTTGCTTTAAATTGAATTAAATGTTTTGTTGTACAACAATCTAATGTTCTCATAAGTTATTTGGTTAAAGTCGATGTAAAAAAGGAGAATACAAAAAAATAAAAGAAAGCTAAAAATAACATTTTTAGAAAAAAGGATAAAAGACAAGTAAAAAGAGAAGAGATCATGGGTGGTGGCAGAATGCTCTCCTAATTCTTAGCATTACATATCTCAATGTGTTCTCTCAAAGTTCTACTATAAATATTGTATAGAAATAAAGCCCAAAAAAGTAGTAGTAGTAAGAAGAGTAGTATGACATGGGAACATATAAAATAGGAGAGTCCTCTCTGGTCTACTAAGCAGCAATACATCACTGAAAAACATCTAACTGTCTTTACTGACTTTTTACAGCAGGTGAGCATTTTAGAAGTGAACATTTATGCTGCAACATGGCTTCTTGTATATTTTTTTGCATTATGTCCATTTTAAATTTTAAATGCCAATTGTACTTGTTTTTAGCCTCTATATTAAATTCAACATTTGTAACTAAACAAGGCAGATTTATTAGTTGTAGAATCACTCTATATTTGTTTAAGAATTGTTACTAATATTAAAATGTGAAATGTTTTTCAGTAATATAAATACCATTATATGAATAACATATATTACATTAGTTTGATATTTTGTTCACCAAATAGAAGAATCTTGGTTAGTACTTGGGTCATGCCAGTAGATGGCGCAATGTCTTCATGTAAAGTGTGTAACAAACTATCTGTCTGAGACATATGCCATTTAATACCAAAGAGCTTGTACCACTTTAAATTAGGACTGTGACATCTACATGGTGCCCAACATCAATGTACTAAATTGAATTGACACATCATAAACAGTTCAAAAGTACAAAATCCTTTAACTTTTAAAAGCCGAACAAAAAAAAACACAGACTGAGCCCATGTGCTTTTAAATGTTTTTCTCTTTAAGTAAATGTTTAAAAAATGTGTGCTCCTAGGTTTATATTTGTATGGTTAATACATTTTCCTGTATTCTCAAGTTCTCTAAGTACCTTGATTTATAATTGAAGATATTTGGTACCAACATTAGTTAGAAAAGAATAAACCCTTATTTTTAGAATACATGAGGAAACCCACACAAGCACTTTCTAAAGAACATACAAAACTCCATGCAGTCTCATTCAATAATCAGACTGGAACTGCAGCTGCTCATTTACCATATTTAACATGAGGATAAAGGTTTATTTATAGCCATTTTAAGCCATGATTTTAATTTCAAATTTTATTGGACTATTTGCAAATATCTGTTACTCTTTGAAATCATTAATTTTTAGTGTTAGCATTGTAAGTTAAGCCACATGTATAGATAGCAGTATTAGGGGCCATTACCAAGCAAGTTTTGATATTGCCATTAAATGGACAACTTCAACAATATTGCATAGACAAAGGGAGCCACAAGCGTGTGTACATCAACTACTACTAGATACCAAAGTCTCTTTATCAGTGTTACCACTCCCTTTCCCTGTCCCCAATCTATTATTTACACTTAACATAATTTACCCACTGACAGCTGGAACTCACAGAGCACTCTTGTTGGCACTGTCAATGTCTAGGGAACAGGGACATCTTGATAAAGTAAAAACCTAATGCTTCAGATAACCAACTTTCTCTTCAGACATGGCTTTCTGTCAACAAAGTGTTTTAGTCCTGATTCATAAAACATATGTCATGAACTTCTTTCTCTCTCTTGTTTAGTGAAGACTTGTCTTCAGGTTTAGAATTATCTGTGCCCTGCAGCATTTACCATATTACATTAACCCGCTGTGTATTTCTTAGCCGAAGTGCAAGTGCAGTGTTCTTACTTCTTTTACAAATATAATAAAGAGCTCATAATGGATCGTGCTACAATTAGAAAGTATGATCATCTGGAATAGTTTCTTTTTGTATCTTTATGATTATCTACAAGGCACATTTATGTGATCATTTTCATGCAAAACGTTTTTGATGTTGAAAGTAGAGAATGCAATAATGCTTAGTGTAATACTTATAACACAAATCATATTATGAATCACTCGTACATTGGACCACAGTTCAAACACTCTAGATAAAATAGTGACACACATCAACAGATACAAAAAGGAGGTGCCAAGCCACTTTCTGAAAGAGTTCGCAATTTTTTTTGAACAGCAACAAACACACCCAACACATTTCAGTGGCCAAGAAAACACCTACTTCTGCAGGGCCTCATAGTAATATATGGACTCTAAACCCAGTAAAAGTAGGGTTAACTTCAAAAGCAAAAAATGTCCAAATTTACAAGCACACAAACTGCTAGGCGTTTTCTTTGTTGACATTCAAAATACTAGTCGAGTGACCCTATTTATGTTTAATATATGCTTAATGACTGCAAATGCACATTATGATACCTAACTTCTATTGGCTAATATACTTAAAGGGTGTTTAGGGAATCAGACTAACTCATCACTGTTTATTTTATTTCAGGAATAAACAAGAGAATAGCTAGTACTATACTAATTTAAAAACTAGCCTAATCCTTATTGATAAAATTAGGACATTGAGAAAACGTGAGTACCGTGGATTGAGAAGTTCACTCTTTCCCTATCTCAGAAATTCACTCCTGCTTACCCATCTCGAATTCATCCTGCCAGATCCTCAGCTTGGGGGCAAGAAATAAATACTCTGCTGTAAATTTGCTGTCCAAGAACTTTGACAGCACCTTTTTGTTTGATCTTCTTGTGAATTGCTACAAAAACCTGCTGCTGGACAGCAAGTAGAAACTTCAATGCAGGCAGTGATGGGAAAAGTCCCATAATAGAGGGGTAAGAAGAGGGAATATTAAGGCTGGGCCATCATGAAACTGTAGCTTTAGGTAAGTAAAAATAGGTTTTAGACTTTTTTTATGGTCAGTGAGAAGGGGGTGGGGGTTTGGTTATCAGTATCTTAGAGATATGGTTTATTATGTTGTGCCCTTTTAGGCATTTGATTTTTTAAGTATTTTATGAAGGGTATCCAATGACTTTGAGTAGAGTAGGTATGCACCTTCACAATGCACATCCTCACATCCCACGTATAACATGTAATCATCCCAAACAGGAGTGGATTTAAATGTTTCTGCCTTTCTTTTCTGCACTTCCTCATATACAGAAACATTCTTTCCAAGCTTTCATCTTACCTCCCTGCTACTATTTTCTAACATTTGCTTTACTATCTCCTTGCTTGACATGAACAGACCACAAATTACTATCCAACCACTGGGTCCTTAATCTCTTTTTTTAATTTACTACACTGCACCCAGTCTTGCGGTATTGATGTTTAGTATTCAGAAGAAATAGTATTTTAGAGAATGTTTCTGTATCCTGTATAAAATATTAGGAAAATGTCTTTGAACCTGTTTGAAAAAAATTACAATTTACTTCCTCTCCACTTATCTATGCTTTATGCCAGAAAATATATTGTTCTTGGCAGCATTTAAAAGCAGATTAACTCTATCAGTCATCTCATTCCTAATTAAATAGGATCAGCATTTGTGTTTTATTGGGTTTGATAGGCACCTTGAGATCATTGTCTTGAATGTCTGCATCACACTGGATTAAAAATATATTTGGCAGAAGCTAATCTTGTGCTTTTGAGTACCAGGGGATGCAGTTACTAAAGACCCAGTCCTTTAAACCAGTATACAAAAAGGATGCAGCCAAATGGTTTGCAGGTTTTCTTTAAATCATACATATGTGGAATTTTAGTATAAAATTGAAGATAGGGTGAGTATTTCATCTACCTGAGAACAAATAGCTACTGTATTTTAATGGCATAAATCTGTACATATTATTTAAAGTTGTATGCTATGAAATTAACAACTCCAGAAATATAGGTTTTCTTGAATATTGTGAACATTAATTCAGTAACACACTGAGTTAAGGTTAGTGTGTTACTGACCCTAAGGGACCCTTCCTCATTAACTAACCTTAATTCCGTGTGTTACTGAATTAATGTTCACAATATTCAATAGTCAATATATACAATAGTAAATATTACCGTGTATGCAACAACCATCTGATATGTACCCTGGTTACCATCCATGGTATTCACATTTGCTGACTATATAAACATAGAAAGTCCTTTCACATGCCGGGTTTTTGTCCTCTAGCTGCACTACACACATGCACTAGTACAAAGTGAAAACACTGAACATGCAAAACATAATCATTTAAGAATATTCGAGGTGTGTGCAGTACTTTGGGGCTTCTGACTGATCCAATTGATGAACTAATTGGATCATTAGTCAAGCACAAAAGCTGATTTCTGAATAAATTTTAAAACATTTATTTATTAATGATTCCTCTAATTTTTTCACATCCCAACTGATTATTTTTTTGGTAAATGTTTTCCTTTTTTTCCACCATAGAATGCACAATAAAATTGTCGTATAATATGCTTTTGAATTTTCTTTTTATACTGGTCTCCAAAAGTCTCAACTTCTCACAATAATTTACTAATGTTACTAAGTGTCCTACAAGGCAACACAGAAGGAGTTAAATAGTTTTCTCTTACTCTATATAATACATTTCTGTTACCTTTTCCCCAGCACTTAAACTCTTGGACCAGTAATCTTATAAGATGGTTATAAATTGAGAGTGAGGATTTTTTAAAGATAAGCACATTAACTGTACCAGAAGGTGGAAACCTATAGACTACAACTAATAATAAATAATTTGGGGTAAAATATCTCTTGGCACCTAGCAGTAAATCACACTTCACTGTATATACTGCTTTGAGACTGCCAGAAACTGTTCATAATTCAAGTGCATTTTTTTCTAATGCTCTGTTTTTTCAGTTTGTGGGTTCATGGCAAGAAGGAATAGATAACATTTGCAGAGTACATAAAAGCTAGCAGACAGTTTGCACTATGAAAGCTTTATGGAGCAGAGGTACAGTAGGTTCACAGTGGCTGTGGAGGAAAGGTGCTGACACCAATCAAATAAAGAAAAAGAACTTTCAGTTTAGAGCCAGGAGTCTGTTCGTGTGCTAGTAACAAGAAGTTTGCAGAGAAATGATGTTGTTAAATAAATACAAATTATAAGTCTATATTGTATTTTTTTTAGTAGTAAGTAGGTAATACATATTTATGAAAGTAAACGCTGCTTTTTTTTTTAGTGATTTTTGGAGTTCTAAGCGGGAAATTCCATGTCAGCCCTTCCAAAAAAGAAATTCAGATAAAAAGAATTTTGGCTCTAGGTATATTTTAAACACTAAATGTCCTATAAGGCCTCAACACTCACCTTTCCATTAACTATACAAATATTTACCGCAATTTACACATTTTTAAACTTTGGCAGGATATTTTTTTTCCCCAAAAAACACGACAATGCTTTTTACTGACATCCCTTTTACATCTTACTACTGTTCAGCCACATCTATAAATATGTTCAGAAAGGAATTCATTCAAGGCATTCAAGCATTCATTTCAGGCAAAAATAATTTGACATGTGTACACTAATACTAATGATACATCAAAATATTTAGTACTTTTATATTTCAATATTTTTATTGCAATAATTATATATTAAAACCAAATGATCATTAAACATACCTCAACATCTATCCTGTTTATTGGTAATTATAAAACTAAATGGCATGACTTTTATAACAAGAACAACATTAAGGTATATCCAGAAATAATAGAGAAATAATTGAGTCTTACAACAGGATAAAGTGAGGTTATCCACAGTAGACAGGGAATGAACCTTCACACCCCTTGAGCACAGTAACAGGAGTCAAGGTCACAAAAAATAGAAAGGAAAATAATGAGACAACAAATAAAATGAGGAAAGTGAGTTGTTAAGAAAAGTAAATGTTACAATTAAGCTAAATATTTAATTTTAGCTTTCCAAGTTTCATCAAATAATGATATCTGAGTTTTGAAAGTCAGTTTGTCATTGGTCATGATCCAATTTTATTTAGACATAAGCAAGTCTAGAGTTAGGGTGGTAGATGTCCAGGATCCTGCCATAAGAGTTCTAGCAGCTAAAAGAACATATTGGCCTCTATTTATAAAGCAGGGAATAAGACATTCCTTCAAACATTCCCTTATGGGGTCTCTGCATTTCAATAGCAGTAACTGATTCGCACCAGGAAATGTAAAGAAAATGTCAGATTCTCTGTTTTATAAATAGAGCATATTGTATTAAACAGAGTCTGTATATGGTGTCAAAAGGTCTATTCTACTTCAAATAGCCTCTTCAGGTGATTTAGGTAGTCATCATATTCATATCATACATCTCACCCCAAAGTTGCTTACTAAAAGGCAAATCCACAATATGTATGCTGCTGTACCTCTCTGACTGCATCTTTGGAAACATAGCAGTGGTGTTTGCAGATGTAATTTAGAGTCCCTGTCTGGTACCAAATACCATCTTTACTGTTCATGGCTTTATCATTTGATTCAATTATGAATTTATTTATTGATATTTTGGAAAGATCTGAAGCCATGGAGTGCCAATCATCTAGGTCCTACTGAGCCCCCAAATCTTTTTCTCATAAATGTATATATGAAACTTTTGCCTGAGGTGAAGATCAAATCAGATAGATTGTGGATATTAGGCATTTAGGGAATCAATCTATTTGATCTACTTAAATTAATTTGCCAAAGGTGTAGGGTGGTAAGGAGGTGAACCTTTCTTACTTTGGACCTAACAAAAGAATGTGTAGAACCCATTAGGTTGCCTATCCATAAAAGTTTATTTTATTCCACCATGAAAAATCCTTTGTGTTCAATCCTGGGGGTCATATGGTAGTGAGGGGAGCCTAGCAACTATTTGTCCCTACCTCAGTTCAAAACTGAAGTGAGAAAAAACAAAAAGGGACATCCTATTATTGGTTGCGATATAAATACTGTATAATTGTATAAATACTAAATACTATAGTATAGTATAAAGTGGGCACTGTATAGCAGGATAAAGTCTCTAGTCCCACCCACTAAGAAAATATATCAAGAACGGTGCATTAAGCTAATTGGAATATCGGGGCCGTCCTATATTGGATATGGGACTTTTACAAACTTTTGTAAGAGGGTATGACTTTTTTAATAAAACACTGTACCAAATTATTTTTGTAACTTTGGCCTTAAACCCAATAAATATTCAGTATTAAGTATAATGGTCTGCCTGTGAGTTTAAACTGGGGGGGGAATTTTCAATACTGCGTGTATTGTTATTTAACAGAGGTGATATACTTATAGAACATTTCCAAATAGGACTAGAAGATTATAAGATCTTCCTAACTCCAAAATAAGATATTAAAGCATTTTGTATGACTTAAAAATACACAATATACTAAGTTCCTCTATTTTAAAAGTTCAAAGAAACTAGAAAAGACTTCACACGGCTTTAAGAAATAGTCACATAATATTTATCTGGTACCTTTTTTTCTGCACTTTCTAATTGGCCAGTGAGGCAGTAATGTGCCAATATGAACACAAAGAAGTTGGAGGTGCAGGATCAGTATGGAAGCACTCCATGTTTTAAAGCATTCCAGAGGACATCTATAGGCAAATTCAGATATTGAAGGTGATCTCATGTTCATTATTTAGCCAGTTTACAATATTTTATTACTAACAAGTGTACTTCAATAAAACCATGTGGACCTTCCATACTGCAAATAGTCTACTACAAGGATAGTGCAGATATAAACATAGAAGTGTTACAGGATCTCACAATTAAATTTCCAGTCAGAAAATTCCACCCTTTCTACTTAGAGGACTAGACTAAAGGTGCGTACACACTTCCAATTTTTATCGTTCAAAACGAACAACGAACGATCGATTGGGCAAAAATCGTTCGTAAAAAAAGTAACCAACGACGCCGACGAACGAGGAAAGTCGACGACGATTTCTACAAATTCACCAATTGATCAGGCAGTGCTTTTTAGTCTTCTGTCACCATTTCAGCAAGCAGCAGGCTCCAATAGTGGACAAAGTGAGAGGGAAAAAGAGCACTGAGCATCCCTTCATATTTTAGGCTTGTGGAGAGCTGGGACTAATAGTGAGGTTTCATTATCAGTAACATGTGGCCCTGTGAACATATTCTAAAATATTCATATTCTAAAAATAACAATATTGTAATACTCCAGGTACAGGCCTTCCCACTTGTTCCTTATTGTACCCTTGCTTCCGCTCAGACCTGTGGAAAAAAGCACACTTTTCTAACATAATTTCTTTGCTAAGTTCCTGGTCTGTGTTCTATTTAACTTTAAAGTATTGCAGAGCACTTTCACACTGTTCCCTGTGTTACAAGCCATCCACTGTAGAGGAGAATAGTCTATAATAAATCAAAAACATCTGCCCAAAAGCTAACGCTTTGACTCTCTTTTGACCAGAATGTCTCTTTTGACGTGTAAATAGTTCTTCTCTGAATTAGATTCTAGAGTTATGCTACTGGATGTTTTTTCCCATTATTTCTGAAAACAAATTTTACACTGACCCCTTAGATAATACTTATTCATTAGAAATAATTGAAAATATAATGAACAGGTATTTCCTTATAACCTTAGAAAATGTGCTACGGAGAGGGATTTCTCCTAGGTCTCAGGTGGCATAGTCATGAACACCAACTATTGCTGGCATCCTTTTAAAGTCTTAAGCAGTTGACTTAACAGAGATTTAAACTACCCCTCGACTGCCTAAAATACTACACATACTGGGCCATTTTTTAATAGAACCACAAGCTTCTCCATAACATTTCTGTATTCCTTCTTTATAAAGGAAGTCTGGTATACTGCAAAAATAGGGAATTAGCAGGCTAATTTGGGATTTTTTAGTTAAAAAAAAACATGCTGTATGAGTATAAAGGGATGGAAGTGGAGGAAGGGGGTATTTTTGCCCAGGGATATGTTTTAATATTAGCATATTGCTTTTTTACTATTGCACCATTCTTTTTTTTAAAAATGCTTTTCAAAAACTGAAATTCTCTTTTGCTCAGCAGCTGGAACAATGTTTTTCTATCATGACATATATTCCTTTTGCGGTTTCTGGTTGGATTACTAATATAGCAAAATGTTAAGGACAATTTAGTGAGGGCATCTTCTTTTAAGCTCCTACATCAGTTTCTATGTAAATGTCTCAGTGTTTTATCTTTTGAGCATATTCAGTTCATGCTCTATCCTTTTAGTACAGCATGTTTTACTCCATAAATCCTTCATCAGCGTCTATTTTGTGTAGGCAACAGGTGTGGATAACTGACAGCAAATTGTTTATTGCCCAGCACTATGATCATAGCAGGGAACCTTTACTAAACTTACTGTTTTAAATAATAACAAAGGCAACAGGCACTAAATTAGTGAAGTTTTATTCTAATTTGAAAAGCTTACGCAGCAGATCTGGTATCAATCATTGCTACATTCCAGGGAGGTTTATGTGCTTTTCTCAGGCAGGAAATATCATCCCTCGGATGACACACATATGTATACAACAACGCAATTTTGTGTCTTTCATTCCAATAGCCTTACAAGTGGAAATTTGGGACACATCAATTTTTTTCATTTCAATACATTTTTAATAAAAATTTTAGAAATGCAATAAAACAAAAAGTAAACAAATACAGACAATTATAGAACTCCAGACAATAATGAAGGGCGACATAAAGACATAACAACAGCTTTTACAATATTACAGTGCACTAGATAGTAACACATGTAATTAGTAAACAAGAATGAAATATATATTAATTATCTGTAGTGTGGCAAGCAGCAAAAAAAAAACAAAAAACCTCAAGGTTGAAAAGTTCAAGCTTGTACCCATAATTTAGGGCCCATACCCCCCTCCCCAAAAAAAGGAAACAAGGAAAAAGAAAGGTTGGTATATTTTGCACAAATAAATGTTCTATCATAATATTACCTTTTGGGTTGTTTGCTTCCTCTTATTTTATTGACAAAGTTCATTGTTTATGAAACATGTTCTAAAAAAGACTGTAAAGAAGTGTAACGCAAAAATACTAGGCCAATTCTTTTTTAAAAAAACTTATTAATGCTTTACAGTAGTATAAGAAATATATAATTAAGAAAATGTTAGAATTTGGTGTGCAGCCACTGAATTTTTTTGAAGCCTATGGACAAACTAGATCTATGACTTGTTTAGACTTGTTTGTATTTGAAAACAGTATGAAAAATGTATAGAAAATGACTTATTAGAAAAATAAAGTATGATTTGTTTAGACAAAAGCTGTTTTAAATAACTGGTCCATAAGAGCATTTGCTGTATTTAGAAGAAAGAAAATCTTACAATCAGGAGGGGTTTGCAGCTTTAAAATAAGATATCGATTGCAAAAATAATATGGAATAAATAAATTATTTTTCAGCTGATATTGTCCAAAATTATCAAAATTTTTGTGTGAAATCCAAAATGTAGCGGGCAGGATTATTCATATCTAGGTGCGAATTACCAAACTACAACCTTGTGAAACAACTAAGACAATACTGATAGGCTATCACTCCCAGGAAGATCTTATACTACTGTGAAGTATTATTACGGTAATTAAAAAAAGAATTGGCCTAGTACTGATTTTTGTGTTACATCTCTATGAAGTCTTTTTAAGAAAATGTTCCACAAACAAACTATCCTTTGTATTCTCTTTGTTTTCAATCAATTATTTATTTAATGAGGTTGTTATTTTTGTCTATTTACATATCCAAATGAAAACCACACATCTCATTTTAGCATAATTGGTTTAGAAATGAAGGGTCCTACCCTTTTTGCATTACCCTCCTGCTAAAATGCCAAAGTGACGCCCTCCTTCCTATTATCCGACAGAAGAATCCTTGATTTCACAATACCTGCACATTGCCTTCATTCTAAAGTGAAATCAACTTTGTCCTACTTTGCAACCACTGTAGTCATTTAGACTAAAGAGGTGTGTGGGTTGTAAGGAGTAGCTAAGGCTACCAGCATTGATAGTCCTCCTCCAATTGGTCACATCCAGCTACTCTAATAGACTTGGGTGGTAAACTGCTGCCACCAAGGATAGTTGGCTTATCTACGTGTACCCACCATTGCTTTTGCCCATGGTGCTCGTGGAACAGTTAGTATCCATAGTATAAAAAAATGCTGAATAATACCCACTCTCCCCTCCAATATTTAGGTAGTTGCAGTTAAGTGCTAAACAACTATTTTAAGATATTAGGCAGGTGCACACACATACAAACAGTTGATGTATAAAGGAAATTGTACCTTCAGTTTATAAACATTGGTATATACACAACCTTTAGCGTTTAATTGCGATGAGCAATTGAAATGCTTTTGATGTTCTGAAAGTATCCAGGTATATAGCTCGTAATTTTCTCAAGCCATTGTGACGTCATGAAGTGGAGGTATCCTAGCAGCAAAAAACCAAATATAGATAGAAGGCTTATGGCAGACTAACTGTTCTTTCCATCTTTTTGTAGAAAGGATAGTGGTGTTTATACTGCTGAAGAAAAAACATGTAAACCAGCTTCTAGGTTTCAGCAGCCTGATTAACTAAAGTTACTGTAATTAAACCAGGAATGTTATATATTAGGTAGGGTTTTCTAGGACATGGGTTTTGTATTTTGTTCCAGCTCATCAGACAGTATTATTTTTTCTAAGAAACATAAACACTTAAGTCTAATTTCCACCAACTACCTTATATTTGGGCACCCAACTGTACTTCCATACATACCTTTGTTTTTTCTTTCTTTAGTCTGGTCAGATGATGTCATGAGTTCCCATTTCTTCCATGTTATGAGCAGGTCTGTGAGGAGGCAGAGAACAGCACCACGTACTGTATTGACTTCTTACCTCCAGCACTCATATGTTGGGCACTTTCTAGCTAGACACCTTGGAGCTGTGAGGCAGCACGGGACAGACGTAGAGAAGAGGTAAGTACTGGAGCATGAGTTTTTTTTAGCCTTGACTGTATTTTGTGTTTATTTATTATAATGTGTAATATTTTAATTTGAAAATATGACTTCATTAGGAATATGGTTTAAGGGGTGGGCCTGTGGGACTAGGTAGGTCCTAGGAAGCATGTAGTGCAATTGAAAATTTGCAGCCAGTATGTGGGTCCCAATTTCCCCAATTTTCCCTATAAAGTCTGCATTTGTACTGTTAGTTTTAGTGGAAGTGGGATTGCCAGCACTCACAATAAAAAATAGCATTCAGGATAAGTATGTATTATACGATATGTATTGTTTCGTTTTTCCCAGTAATTGCCACAAGTTACAAAGGTTAGTTTTCTATTTTATGGTTTTGTCTTCTCCCAATTTAAAATAAATTGGAATCATTATTTTAGCAAGGCCACTGTTGTTCAGGAAGGTGTTTCCAGAAGCATAATGTACATACAGTGCAGGGCCAGCAACAACAAGGACCCAGCCAGATTGCATTGGCAGACAGGGCTGCAGTCTGAAACTTTTCATTATATACACAAAAAATGTTACATGAAGTGTGGTGTGGCTGCATGCCACTACCAGCAGCTCTATCAACATAGGTCACAGCTCATGTTGGCTATGCAAAAATCTAGTCCTGCGTCTCATTAGATATTTTGTTATCATCCCAAAACACAATGAACTTCATTTAATAAATCTCTCCAACACTCTCCAGCAAACCAGGTATGGATCTGGTCCCGGACTGAAACCATTTGCCAAAAAATAACAAATGATTTTGAGGGAAATCTAATGCGGGTTTTCTGGATCACATAGGTTTTCCCATGATAGTCTATATTCTCCAGTCTTGGAGAGCTTTATTAAATCAGGCCCCATGTTATGTAATATTTGTAACAAAGCTGGCCACCTCTCCATTGGTGGAGATACAGGTGCAGATTTCTATCACCCAAAGCATCAATATGCTCTACATTCAAAAATTGATCATTATAATACAAAAATGATGGAAATCATGGGAAGCAGATTGCTGTGCACCATTTATTTCTGTTTTTTTCTTTTTTTGTGGAAAGCTACTAATATTGCATTACAATTCTGCCTAGAACTGGACCCTGGTTTTTGGGTTGTGTGTGGGGGTCCTGAACTTCGTGACCAAGCTACAATCTCACCTGCTATGAAGACTGATTCTAAATGTTACTTAGATTTTATAATTCATAAAATATTAAGTTAAATTAGAGATTTATTAAATTAGGGCTCTTAGTACTTAACTTTATATTTACTACAGTATGCTTATTACACATCTATGTTTTATATTTAACATAACATGAAACAGTTTTATGTTCACCTTGTAAAAAGAAATCCTACTAACCAAGTCATGGAATCAGACACAAATTACGTTTTCTACAGTCTCACAGAGATTAGAGCAGGTGTGTTGTAGCCATATATTTTTCCTTATTTGACTGTGCATATCAGTTCAGGCGAAGTGATATATACATGTGATCCTTTGCATTAGTATGTGTATTCACACAATATCGACATACATTACATTTACTTCAAAGGCATTTTTAAACAAGTATTTTTGTATAGCTATAATTCCATCTTTTCTGGAAAACACAGCCACAATTCTTGGAGTGTAAACACACAGATGCCTCTGCTCCATTCGCATCTGGGCAGTTTGTCGAAAAACATGAAATGATACAGGCCTTTGGACAAGGGATGATAAGAATTATGAGTAGTAGTTTGTAATAAAATAAAGAAAGCCCAACAACTCAGATTATTCTGAATCAACATTCCCTATTCAGATATCTTAAAAATGCCCATCGTTGAATTTAATGCCTGTAACTTCCTTTGTTTTTTTTAGTCAAATACTGAGCTTCAAAATACATTAAAGCAGAACTATGGGTATGCTATGAATCAATGGTGGCATACCGGCGTTTTAATGTAAAAATAATCTGTACTTCTTTATCGAAAGCTCTTTTTCCGCCTGACTACAATACTTCCCTCAAAGAGCCAGAAATGTGCAGCACATTTCATGTTTTTCTGTCTATGCATAAAAAGTATTTTTTGGTGTAATGCCTAAAATGTTGATCTCCAACAGATATTACAAAGTCAGACAAAAAATGGAATCTGTTAAGTGTAAACATGAGAGCTTCCACTGCTGACTTGCTTTAAAATGTGCATGTTCCAAGTTCACTCCAGCCCCTGAAAAGGAACAAGCATATTCAATGTTTTGATGAGATTTTATAAGCTAATGTTTGCATCAGGTCAGAAACTTTGTTTAAATGTGCAGTATTCACGTTCAGCACAAGAGAGTCACTGAATTTAAGGCTTTGGCCAAAAAATGCATTCTTAAATGCAGTAGGTAGGGTTGAATTTTATCATTCTAATTATCATTTTTTTGTATTAATTTGATTATTTATCACTATTTATTGGATCTTATCAGATTGGCTTACTGTCTGTGATTCTGGGAGTCACTGAGAGCAATATTGTGTTTCTGCAACCCCAACAATATTTTTTAATAACTCTTGCTCACTTGCAACTCCTTTTGTGCATCACAACAATGTCCCCATTGCTTCTTTTGTAATCAAGCAGTAGTGCTTCATCACTCCTTCCCTTATGCCTACTCTACTTCTGAGATCGTAGTGGTTTTTACCATACTTTTTAAATAAGTAACTGCTGGGAAAAAACAAAAGTTTACTTATCTTCATTATTCACTGATCATAGAGAACAAATTAGTTGAGGATTATTGTTTCATTTTATTTTAATTACATTGTGACATTTTGGAATTGTGTCACTAACATAACTTGTCTATCTATATACAGATTTCTATTGGAAATCATAGTTTAGTCAGTTTAATTTCACCTTTTTTTACTAGAAAAATACTAATTTTAAAGATGCAGCTGCTATAGGGAGACTATTTAACATTACAGGTAGGCAAAAAAAAAAGATAGCACTCTCTATATGTTTGATTGTATTGTTCAGTTGGTACAATTGTATTCATTTTTGCGATATCAGATGATAAATATAACCTATATAACAAGATTACAATGTAACCTAAATACTGTATACATGTAATGATCCTATTAATGGCTACTGTAGTTATGAGATCCAATAATTACAAGCAGGCCAGTTTACCTAACAAAAAACATGATACAGATTTTAGTACTATTATCAAGATAAGATCAAAACAGAGTAATGAGAACACATGTTAGAAGTCTTTTGATGGTAACCCTTCCTAAGATCTCAGCTTTCCTAGGATTATTACTTGAAAAAGAAAGGGGAGTTGCAAAGAAGACATAAGCCAAGTAGTAAAGCTCTTCATGTCCATAGATTTCCATCAGAAACATGCAGCTAGGGTTTACAGGCATCACGCTTGCAGAAGATAAGTAGCTTAAGTTTGCACAAGAAAGTCTGTGATTGGAAAGAAAAAGAAAAACTTAATGAGAACAGAATTTATAGATTTACTTGAACTTGTTCTTTTGTGTCAATATTGAGGTCTTTTAAACAATTCTGATGTCTTTACTTTCGATTAGTTTTGCTATGTGAGTATACAGATATAGGTAAACAGCAGTAAATATTGTGCAATCTGTTGAAGAGAGAATTGCTGTGAGGGCTATATGGTGAACATAGTTAGTCATTTACAGGAAATAGCAGATAATAAATCCTAAAGTCGATGGAACCAAAATTTGCAGAATACATTTTATGTGATCTTTCATCTAGTGAAGTACATTAAAGATCTGCATATGATTTAGGTTATCTTGAAATTTTCCTTTTAATGCACAGCACTGCAGAAAATGTCCTTACCTTGCTACAAAGGTCAAATACTGTTTGCCAATGGAAACAATGTCAGGTTTTGAAGACTTCTACATCCTTCCTGGATTACATAATTGTCGTCCAACCAATTTTTATATTTCATATATTATTGTGAATAAAAATTTCCATATATGTATACATATTTATGTATTTTTATGCATTATTGATCAAATTCATTGATATTTATTGTAGAAAATCTTCCATCCTGAAGAAAAGTGCTCACAACGGGTTGAGTGTGTCCTTTAAGGAATGCAGCAATTGATGTTTTTGATCCAAAAGTGTGAATATTTGCTCCATGCGTAAGAAAGGGCTTACTAGTCCCAGGAGAGTGGAAGGAGCTTTGGGTGATTTACAGGAGTGGACATTGACATGATGGAAGTCCTACTGGGGCACCTTAGGGTGGTTGCAGAGGAGTATGGGGTGTCCTGGCTAAAGTCCCAAGTTGCCTCAGTTATTCCAGGGGTCGAGCAGGTTGATCTGTCAATGTGTCATTGTGTAGAGTTGTTTATACTTCATTTGATGTAGTGGTTAGTTGGGTGAGGAAATGCAGTAAGGGCTGACTGATGGCAGAGGTGGACATTGAGATGGCCTTTCATTGGTTGCCAGTCCATCAAAAGAGTTTTTATTTGTTGAAATGTGAATGGCAGGTTGACAGCTGCCTCTCCATGGGGTGTTCTGTGTTGTGTGCCTTTTTGAAAGTTTTTAGTTTGTTTTTGGAATAGGTGATGCAGGATAGGTCAGGGTTGCCTTCCATCATCCTTTACTTGGATGACTTATCGTGAATTGGTCGCCCCGGTTTGTTTTTTTGTGCTACTCTGCTTGGGATGCTTCAGCATGTGGCAAATGAGTTTGGGGTGCCATTGGAGAGTGATAAGAAATAGTTCCTCTCAACTTTGTGTTTTCTGGGGATAGTGTTTGATTCGGAAGCTATAGAGTGTAGACTGCCATTGGACAAGCTGGAGGCATTGGGGGGGGGGGGGATGTAGGGTGGGCAAGTGTTTGAAAAAGATTCAGTTGAATGAGCTGCAATCGCTGTTGGGGAAGATAAATTTTGCCTCTAGGTTCATACCTATGGGGCAGGTGTTCAGTCAGAGATTGGTGGCGGCTACCTCTAGGGTGCACGTCTCGAGCCATTTTGTGCGCTTAACAAGAGTTTTGTGGGAGTATTTAAAGGTATGGTTGCAGTTTTTGGAGAACTTTATTGGTCGCATACTGTGAATGGCGAGGGGTTGACGAACAAGGCGCTTCATTTGTTTACGGATGTGGCAGGAACATCAGAATATGAAGGGAAAGTGGGGTGCAGAGCTATTGGGTGATGGGCGTGACCTGGATGATCTTAAGTGGTTGGTGTTATTGTTAATGGTGAGTAATTTTCGGTGGTGTGTATCGGGTTCATGGGTGTGTAAAAAGTTGTATGCCTTGGCATTCCTTTTTTTTTTTTTTCAAAATTGTATGTTTATTGAGTTTTTTTCAACAATTACAACTTAACATGAACAAAGGAACATCAATTAAAAGAAAAAGACAAAAAAGAAGGTAAAAAATATTGACAGAGACTATGAATTACATCTCCTACACCTGTAAACTTAGGGTGCCTAGGAGAATCAAATCAATACAGTACATAACAGTTTAATTTCAGAGCATAGTCCGTGTACTTTATGTTGGTAAACGTACAATAGACTTTAAACAATAGAGACAGACGTTGACATGTGAGCATGTGTGGGTGGGCATGTGAAAAGGGGAGGCAAAAGCCTATTTCTGTTAGCTAACAGAGTCTTCCTGAGGGAGAAATCCGGTATATTGCATGAATATATTAAGGGGGATTGTAAAAAAGAATCCCATGGTTTCGATATGGTCGTAAAACTTTAAGGTGTTCCATAGGCTGGACACTTTGATTAGGGCATAGAGGTCTGGAACCCCAGTAAAGGAAGTCAACTTCAAATGCATTTAGCTGCCATCAGGACATAGGTGGCCAGCTTTTTGCCGAACTTAGAGAGACTCATTAGGGGCAGACCCAATAAACGCGTTACTACATCTTTGGTTATCTGGGTTTCGAACAGACCCTGGAGCAGATCATTGACTAATTTCCAATATGGGGCCAATACTAGGCAGGTCCAAAAAATATGATACATCGTGCCCTGTGCACTCTGACGCCTCTAGCACCAATCACTAGTGGTGGGAAATATGGTATGCAGTCTGTCAGGTGTGAGGTACCAGTTTATCAGGATATTATACGCATTTTCCATGTAAAGTGTACAGAAAGAGTTCTTCCAAGCAGTGTTCCAAATCACCTGCCAACTCTCCAGGGGTAGCTCCCTGCCCAGCGCTCGTCCCCTTTTCAGCATGTGGGAGTGCTTGACAAAGGGCATCACTGGATCGGTATTTAGGATTGAATAGATTTCTGAGGTGAGACCCTTTTTGAGCCGGGCCACCCACACATATCCTTTCAAATCCAGTTAAAGCAGAAAAGGTAAGGTCATTATTAAAGGACCATGCGTAGTGCTTTATTTGTAAAGCTGGTGCGAAAGATTTTAAACTTCCCCGGGAGATCTGCGACAGCTAACAATTGTCATGAACATGGATGGATCAGCTTCCTAAAATGGAATAGACCCCTGGCACACCATGGCTCAACCATGCTGGCATGAAGTCCATCCAGAATTTGGGGGGTAAAAAGGAATATTGTGAGTGCAGAAGCTGGCACCGAAAGCCTAAACTTTTACACTGTGCAGATTTGTCTAGTAAATCGCATGGGGTCCAATTAAGCTCCCCTGGCCATTTTGGAAGAAGAGTTCCAGAGTTAGGGTGGGTAGGGTCCATCCACAACTTTTATATCCCTGTCCAGCGATTGAACAACCACAGGGTAAGCCATGAGGCCAAATGCTGAAGGTGGATTACAAGATAGTATTTGAGGAATTCTGGAACACCCTCTCGAAGGGAGAAGAGTACAGATTTAGGCAGTCGTTTAGATTTATATCCCCAAATGAAGAGCAGCTGCCTGAAGTCGTCCAATGGCCTAATGTGGAACGGGAACTGGGAGGCTTGCAAGAAAATACAGCATTTTAGGGAGTATAGACATTTTGACCAGTGCAATCCAGCCAAAAAAAGATATTGGGAATTCTCACCACCTATTGAGAAGTGAGTGGAGTTCTCGAAAAAGGGTTGGATATTTTGCATTGTATAAGAAGCCAAAGTTAGGGGTGATGTGGATCCCTGGATTTTTAACAGTTATAGGGATTTTAGGAGTGTAAATGTGTGAGAAGCTGTGGTGAGAGGTTAATTTGAAATTCTTCAGTTTTGGAGGGGTTATCTTGTAGCTAGAGAAAGTTCCATATCCGTCCAGGACATTATGAAGATTAGGAAGGGTTGTGTGGGCGTTTTTCAGTGTCAGTAGTATGTCATCCGCGTAGAGAATAATAGTAAACATTTTAAATCTAATGGGGACCCCTTGGATGTCAGGATGTTGGCAATTAGTCAGAGCTAGTGGTCCAATTCACTGAGAAAACAGGAGTGGTGATAATGGGCATAGTGCCATTGTGGATGTGTATGGGAGACGAGTTGGTATGTGCCAGTCATACCTCCGCTGTTGGGGTAGAATTTAGAGCCTGGAGTACTTGGAGAAATTATACTGGGTAGGTAGGCACCTAAGTGGGTAGCTAGGATCCTGGTAAATATCTATAGGTCCAAATTAAGTAATGCTATGGGACGGTAGATGGAGGGACTCTGTGGGTCTTTTCCTGGTTTGGGAAACACAGATACTGTATGTAGGAGGGCAACATAAATTGCGTGATTGGGGCACCCTCTAGGAAGCTGTTGAAAAGTGAGATTAGATATGGCGCTAAGGTAGATAAAAAGGTTTTATAATAGGCGTATGGTAATCCATCTGGCCACAGAGCTTTCTGGAGTGGTAAGATTTTGATGGTTGAGCGTTATTTCTTCCGCATTATTGGCTTTATTGAGGGCTTCTACTGCTGATGTTTTTAAGGTATAAAGTAAGCAGCTGTGTAAAAATTCATCTATGCGTGAAGCAAATGTGGCCTGGTCCTTCAAATGTGAATTGTAAACAAAGAGTACAAGGATTTATATTAATCGCCAAAGAGCTCGGCAATGGTCTCGGGATTGTATAGTGGAGACCTGGGATACCGACTAGGGGTTTTCCAGAACGTAAGCATCCAGGTTACTTTGAAGTGCCATTTTAGTAGGAGGCTATTTTAGTAGGAACTCATTTAGTCTCCAATGGCATTTCTTAAATGGGACATTACCCAACTCAATGGAAATTAAAATGGGGGCATGATCAGAGCATGTATTTGGTTCAATCGAGGTAAAGGTAGTTGTCCTAAGGGCCATACTGGTAAAGTAAACGCCTAAAGACACAGTAAGGCCAGGAGGTAGGAGGAGGATGATTAGCAGCATCAAAGGAAAGACGGTCTAGTTGAGGGGTATGGAGTAAGTTAGGGCTCCCCCATTAGCAAATGCAAATAGAACAAGAATGTTATGTGAGACATAACCCCCTCCAAAAATTGATTCTAAGCTGAGTTAGGGGCGTAGATATTGCAAAGTACCACCTCCATTGCAATAATTCTACCTTGTAGGATGATGTATCTACCTTTGGGATCTAGGATAGATTTAGTGGGGGAAAATAAGGTGTGGGTGTGGACAAGTATGGCAACCCCCGCTGATTCTTACCCGGGGCAGAATATACCACTGGGTAGTAACGCCTAAGGAACTAACAAGTTCCTGTGTGATCAAGGTGCGTCTCTTACAGAAAAGCCATATCCACTTTTAGGCGTTTGAGCTCCTGGGACAGAATCCTTCGTTTCGTGGGGAAGTTAAGTCCCATAACATTCAAGGATATTTACCTAACCATGGGTATTTCAAATGGGAAAGAAGACTATAGTAACCATCATACCAGGCAATTAAGGTGGAGTGCGGGTATTGAGGCTCCGCAATTGCATGAGCGAGGGGGTTAAGGGGGCGGGGAATAGGACAAATAACTATCAACATACATTTATATACACAAACAATAACCATAGAACTTGACATACCTGATCTAGATCAGGGGGAATCTCACCAATACTCATAGGTCCGCCAGAACATAGCCATACCTGGGGACTATTAAAAAGGGGGAAGGAGGGACATCCACATGGAAAACATGGTCAGAGGGCCAGCAATAGGCCAGGCACGTCTGCAACTAGAACCAACACTTTCCTAACCCAGTCTGCAGTCCCGGTTAGGAAGGACAATCTTTATAGCTAAATGACCACCGTATGGATAAACATATGAACAGCACTTTAGCACTTTAGCAACAATCACGCAATACAATGGCTTGTTAAAATAGTAATATGCAGTAAAACTCTATAAAAATCCATAAGAAGAACAAGCAAAAGGATATGTGTTGAGGTAATACAGGTCTTTCAGGAGGGATGGCCACCCGTGCTGGAAGGGTTCCGTGGTGGAGTAGGAGTATCTTGCCACAGAGACTGTCGTCGCTTGTGGACCTCCTGCCAGCCAGTGGGCAGAGCAGGCGGTATAGGCAGTGGTTCCCATCCTGGAACGGTGGGACAATCTGTATAGGTCCCCTGGGTGCCTGAGGGTCAATGTTCTACCGTCCTTCCTGGCTATCAGACTGAAGGGCACGGTCAAGGACTATGGACCTCATGTTTCTGGTGGAACGCATGATATCTAAACATTGGAATGTTTACTGGGCTAATGTAAGTCTCTTCTGGACTTTTCAGCAGTCAGTCAGTATAAATAGTGACATCAATAACCCCACTCTGTGTTGGTGATCTCTTTGGCAAATTGAGGGGTGCAAAAGATTAGGACAAGGTATCCAATAAGGTTTGACTCCAGGTCAAGTCATCATGGTGGTACACTTGGTGGATGTGTGTACTTACACAGGATAATGCATGTGAAAAATCACAAGAGAACAAAGGGTTATCTACCCCTCTATATAAAGTATAAATTGGGGTGATTGGCTGTTTCAAGACCAGGGTCCCCAAATTGAGTTTGCATATTAAGGACCCCCGGGGGCCACTTCCATGGCATTGAGCATTAGGGTACTGCCAATTGGCTTTGCATTGTGGTGCCTCAAATTTAAATTTGCTCTCTCACCAAACTTTAAGGCTGCGTTCAGACTGGCGGTGAGGTGGCACTGCCCCTTCCTCATGCTATGGAACCCTGGCTCAGGGGACACGCTCAGTACCGCTCACTGCCGCCTGGAGTCAAATCTGCAGACGCTGCTGTGCGAGGTCTGAGCGGCTGGCGGGGGGGCCTGTTACACATAGCTGGCCACTTGCCAATAAGCTCATCTCACTAATATTATATTCATTTTTTAATGTATATTTTTTTATTATATTTTAAGTAATACACCAATATTGGTAATATCTTCTAATAAAATAATTTAAAAATATCTTATTCATTATATAGTATAGTACAGTTCACCCAAACGAATCATTCCTTGAAAAATTGGGCTCTGGCCCTAAAAAGTTGAGAACCTATGCCTTAGGACAAGGGAAAATTAATTTAAAGCTTTGAGTAATGCATTTAAAAAACAACCAGGTATGGGGTTAACTTTAAACTACAACGTGATGTGTAAACTGAACAAGTTAACAATTAAGGACTATAAATTTATTTCTTTTACACACATGTACACAAGTCTTTGAGACTTTATCTTAAAAGTTTGATTGATTTGTCTTTGTTCCATAAACCTCATACTTACATGCAAAGTCCAGTAATAAAATTTCAGGATGCTATTCATAGAAATTTTTCTGTGGTATAATAAACGCAAAGACGATCAGAGGTTCATCAGGCTGATCAAAGAAACCAGAGACTGTTCTTTGCTCTGGGATTAACCTAGTCATACAGACAGGAAATCCTAATAAATAATGCAGGAGGTTCTACTGTAATTTTCTTCTATGCTTCTGTTTCTAACTTAAAAATATGCCTGATATATCAACATTAATTTCCTATTAAGAACCGGTGCTCCTGTTTGTGTTGCATTCACCTCTAGAATATAATAATAAATGTGTTATATGGACATACAGCCAGGACCCCAGTCATTTCTCTTTAGTTCTCCTCAATCAGCACAAGGTTTTCTTTTTCATCTGGGTCATTAGTCTTTACTACGCTTAACCACACTCTAGTTCTCTTAAACTAAACTGACACAAGACATTTCTGTGATTTTACTAAGGTATAACTCATCTGTATCAGGAGCTGTGCTAGGCATAAGTATTAGGAAGTACGAATACAGATGTGATAAAAGGCTAACCAATGAAGAACCTACCATTTACACTAGTATTGTTGGAGACATTCATGATGAAATAGGTAAAATGGATATCAGTTTTTTTTTATCTAAAATGACTTGGGACACAGGGGTACACATAGGTTGGTCATACACCAAGCATGCACTTTGTAATACAAACAGCCTAAATACATTTGATAAATGACCCCCAATATCTCTATACCCTTTGTGGAAAAAATCCACTCGCTACTTCTCCCTGTGACCGGGCAAGAAGTGAAGAAGTATCCCTTCAAATGAGTCACAAACAGCAATACAAATCAGTGGTTCTATGGTTTCCCAAAAACTTTGGGCTAGAATATGAGCACATTATACATGAAATCTATAAACCCTTCCTACATCTGCTAAGCCACACCATTCTCGTTTATGAGTGTTCTAGCTCCTCTTCTTGTTGGACAAGCAATGCTCAGACATCAGGCATTATTTCTGTATCCCTACTGTTTTGCAATGGGTTGTAGCAGCCATGAAATAAGGTAACAGTCCAGTCACTTGCCACCTCATGGGATGCCATGTAAAACAAAAAAAGACATCAAAAGATCTATAATTATATGCAGGAGATGGAACTAGGCTGTATAGCTGCTAGGAAACTCTTTATTTGTACTACATGTAAATTGGCATTGACCTGAGTATTATCTTTATTTTGCACTTTTGGGTGGTCTGTAATACTTTTTTTCTTTCCATGGAAAAATAAATGTCAGAGTGAATCTTGCTCCTTGGTTGTGAGGGAATGAGATGTGGAATGGAATGTGAGAAATCTTTGCAATGTGTTTCTAAATGAAATATTTCCTATTCATATTTTTAGAAAAACCCTGTCATATGTTGATATTTTATATATACATATTAGAAATATAAGTAATAAATGCATGTAAAAGTTTATTCTAATAAAATTAAAATGTATGACATTTCTTAAAGAGGAACTAATAACAGAAACATGTAGTGTAGTATTTTGTGCGCTTCCATATGTAAAAATAAGGTTATCTGAAAAGGTGGCATTTTAACTTGAGATTGGAAATGTGTGCCCAGTAACTATATGGAGAACAGCCACCTATTTGCCAATTAGACATGCTTACTGTGTTTCATGGTAAATCGTACACTGGTGAGTTGCAGATTACCAGATTGCCAACAAAAATGGATTGGCCCTAAATGTTATTGCTGTTTTATAGGGAAACCTATTATAAAAAATAAAGCTCTGGGCAAGTAGGCTGTACTTTCTTTTTGTTATTAAAGTGTAAATGTAACACTAGTTGGTATTTATTAATTCTTAAGACCACCTAAAAGTTACATTTAGACCTGTGGTTGGAACAGAGGTTCCCATGCGGCTCCCGCTATATGGTACTTTTCTAGACATTGGCACTGCTGCACAGACTTTAAAGAAAAAGTGTTTGCACGTTTTACAGTGGGTGTCAATGGACGGTACTAAACTGCTTACTGCTGCCCTGATCCATTTTCTATGGACTGACATGAATGAGACGCTACATTTAGCATCTCACTAAAAGAACTGGTTCAGAGGTGTGTGGAAGTGGTTACAGCACTGCCTACTCCTGACAAGTCCATAGACATGTTACTAGCTGTCCCTCAAAGGGGCTCACAATCTAATGTCCCTACCATATGTTTTTAATACAGTCTAAGGTCAATTTGGAAGTAGCCAATTAACTTAGCGGCATGTTTTTGGGATGTGGGAGGAAACCGGAGTACCCGGAGAAAACCCACGCAGACACAGGGAGAACCTGCAAACTCCATGCAGATAGTGTCCTGGCCGAGATTTAAACCTGGGACCTAGCACAGCAAAAGCCAGAGCACTAACTACTGAGCCACCTTGCTGCCTACCCGAGTAACAGTCTGTAGTGGTCACTGACTTATATTTCATGTGTCAAGGCTATATTCTGTAAAGTTCAGTTAGGAGTTAAGAGTGGATCTGGAACTCTTAGGCTTGGATTTTACTTTCCCCAGATGGGTACATCCTTTGTATTCAACCATTCTCCCAAAGGCTATTTTGTATTAGTGGTTTGATAAGAGATGTACAAAGCCAGAAACTGGTTATGTTACCTTACATAACACTGAACTGTTTATGGAGAAAAATGTATTCTGAATGCTATTGTACATGAGGTTTGATGTAAAGGTATAACAGAACATTGCACTTATTCTTTCATACTCTCCTTTCTCTCTTTCCCTTCCCTGTTTTACACTCCTTGATATATTGTTATCTTTGGGTTCATTGACATTTGGCCCCTTATAGGTCCTGTTGGTATGAAGAGCAATTTTATAGATGTAGTAATTTTTTATCATCATTTTCACCACACCAATGGTTTCATTCTCATGTCATGTCACAATAGATTTTTATCGTCACTGGGACATTTCAATGTTTTATTATTGGATTTTTTTTATAACAGTTTCTTGTTATAATATAATATTGATATCCATGCTATTTTTTATATAAAGACTATTGAAATATATAAAAAATGTGGATTCAAGGTTACGTTTATGTACAAGCAGGCACACCTGTCTACATATACATTTCAAAAGGTATTAGAAGTCATGTCCTATATAGTATTATCAGTACAAACTGTAAGAGGAAGTAAGAATTATACTACTGATACCTAACAGATTACTAATAGGCTCAGGTAATAAAGGTACATATTATTGACATCATATTAAGTATTTTCCCTAGACTTCACTGCAGAAATGTTGCCTAGACTATGTTTCACAGGCTGATTTACTCCAAGTACAAATTTAAAGTGATGGATTCCAGATTGGATAATCATATCACATTATTAGGGCCAAGTGAAATTTGTTGTGAAGAAATGCAGATGGCCCAATAACATGATATGCTTTTTACACTATTTCATATAATTTATGGCAAGTAGATTCAATTTCCTCATTGTTTGATTGTTTTATGTGGTTTCTTAGAAACGTTATATACAGTAGCATGGGGAAAATGCAACGCTCCTACAGACGTTCATCTGTGCTTTGGTGTGCTCTAAACATTATGCCATATCATAAATACAAAAGCAATTTTATGACCATCTCCACAATAACTGTATTAAAAGCACTTTGTAAGGAGACATAACTTTAACTGAAGGCAATTTTATGGAGTTTTATAAAGTAGAATCATGCAATTATACATTTAAAAGTAGCCAGTACAATTTCAAGTGTTTATCTTCTAAAATTTATAGAAATTACTTGAAATTCATAACTTAAAGCAATATATATTATTAAAAAATAAATTGCATTGAGGATTGGAGGGGTATGCTCTTATATTTAGATTTATATAAAAAATACACCCTTCTCTAGAGTAAGACATGCAGATACTGAGAGGCTTACATACAACATTTTTCATCTTTATTGAGGGGTTCCTCTTAGGCTACGTACACACTTGCAATGGTTCTCATCCGATAATCGGCCCAGGGCTGATATCGAACGAGAATCTGACTTGTGTACAGCGCCCATCGTCCATTGTCCAAACGACCGCCCTGGCCGATCCATGGACGATTTTAATGAAAGTGAAGGGGGAGAACGCACAGCGGGGCGGCACTCAGTCGTTCTCCCCCTCCCCTCTCCATAGAGCAGAACAGTGCTGTATGTACAACACTTGTTCATGTATCGTGCAGTCCTTAGTCGTTGGAAAGGATCGTGAAAGATCCTTTCCAACCACAATTCTTGCACGTGTGTACCCAGCCCTAGGCTTTATTGCTTGTTCAGTAGGTGCACATAAACGAGTGACACGATTCCTGGTATTTTACACACATTTTCTCAGACCCCAGTGTCACTTTTATTTTATCCAGTGCTATATGCCTATTAAAAATATTATAAAATTAATATTAGATAACAGTAATGTATTATATAGAACAAATATTAATAGGTTCTCTTTTTTACAAAATCAATTATGGCGACTTAAGTAATACTGTCAAACAAGCATTAAATATTTTACTGTATTAGCCATCAAAGACATTTTTAATTGTGTTCAGCCGATTTTGTGATGCACTTATACATTAAATAGATAAACATGTGACACCCATATCTTGGTTCGGCTTTATCATTTACAATGCCACCTATTACGGCCTTACAGCGGCCTTTCTATGTTTTATCTTAAACAATAGCAAATTGCTCCAAAATATCAATCTGAAAGAATTTTCTAGATTTTTGTCATTGGAAAGGATCTTTCACAATCCTTTCCAATGAAAAAGACTGAAAGATGCATGGATGAGCCCTGTACATATAGCACCATTCTTCTCAATGGGGGGGGGGGGGGATGACGGAGCGACACCCTGCTGTTCTCTCTCCCCTTGTATTATGATCATTCATCCCATTCTTTGAAATGAAATGCTGTTCGTGGCTAAGATGTATTTGTTTGATAATGAAAAATTCCATGTGAATTAGTTTATAGAGCTGCATTTTTGTATGCTCATTCCAGGGTATAACAGAAGGCAGTTTGTGCAGGAAAGGTGTGTGTAGGGTATAATGTTGACCAGTATATGTGGAAGGGGAGTTTGGAGAATATGACAATGGGCAGTTTGTGCAGGAATGAACATTGAAGGGTAGCTAGATGATGGCAGCTAGTATGTGAAGAAGGGTGTGTGGAGGGTATGTGTGTGAAATGTATGATAATGGACACGATGGGTAGGAAAGTCAAGAAAAATATAAAGAGTTCTATTGCTCTTGTTCTAAACCTGCAAAAAGCATTTGCCTGGCTTCTATTCTGACTCCCTAAAAATAGGTGTACACTTAAGGACTCCTGTTCATATTGTTGTTAAACAGTATTTATATAGCGCCATCATATTATGCAGCGCTGTACAAAGTCCAAACTACATGACAGCACATAAGCCGGTGGATCAGCTTAATACCCAAGCAAGTAACATTTTTACTAACAAACATGATATAATGTGCATTAATTCTGCAGTGCATTAGTCATGTTATTCCTTTAAACTGCCATGTAGGCATACCCTGTTTTTTATACTGAGACATTTTCCCTGGCACATGACAGCGACCTTGATGTGTGATTTTTCTGAACAACATGCGGCAAAGCTAAAAACCTTTTTCTGGGCTGGTGATTTCTGTCCTGACTGAATATAAAAAGATAAGAATATAAAGCACTAGATGATGTTCTCTGATGGCTCCACTACCAGACCTCTTATCAGCACTCTTAAGGGTTTAACAGGAGCACTGGTGAGCTCTGTCTGGTGATGTCTTCTGCTCTTTTGGACAGAGCTATCATCAGGCTTGATCCATGGGAAAAATAGGGAAAAGATGAATGGGAGAGACACTTTTCCTGTCACAGTGCAGAAAGCCATGATCTCATGTCTCACTCGCTCTCCAAATTTCATTTCTCAAACATGGGACATAGAGGCCCTCAGGGTATGTGTTTAAGGATGCAGACAGAGAAACAATACATTGCTCAATGTCTGCAAGTATAGCAATAAAGAACCAATTAGATAATTGCACCATTTTCGTCTGCATGATCCAAAACATAATCATAAATGGCATGGGAAGAGTAACTGGGAAGTCTCCTTTAACAAATCATTTATAAATAGATATGTAGAATATTTTGTTTTAGGCAAAGGCATATACTGTTATTTATGCATGCAGGTGAAACGTTATTTATGGCTGTATTGGACAGATGAAGGATATCACCCTAATTTACACCCTAATACAATAGAATAGATCATGTGAATGTTTACTTTTTAATTGAATTATGTAAACTTAAGTTACCCAAACATGCAAACAAAAATAATTTTTAATGTCTTGGCACATAGTTGGGTATGCTATACAAAAAAAGCTGAAATTTAGTAAGAATACTATCTTCCAATTTTGTAATCTAGTATATGTTCATATAATTTTAAATAGCTAGCTGAAACATGTTTGTATTTAGTCACAGATTTGTGCCCTGCACCATCATTCTTTCTAAGGGAAGGGTATGTAAGATTAGGACCATTATATGCTATAGTTTCACCAATGCCTGTTATTTTATTACAGCCTGTTATTTTATTCTTAGCACCTAAAGAAAAATCAATATTGATATAAATAATGTCAGTAATCATATCCTAACTTTTTCATTACACACTGATATGTAAAAACTAGGTATCCTAAAATACAGTTCATTACATTCTTTATATTTTCTTTCTTCTTTATAAATGGCTGATATTCTTTGCAATTATTGTTTTGTTGTACAACTCTTTGTTCACTTTTGACAGCCATTTCAGGTTAATAAAAGTCTAACCGCATTTCCATTTATTAATACACTAAAAATGTTCATTAGTTACACATGATTTTATTTAGTCCTGAACATTTATATAATAGAGGCCGCAGTGATCCAAATTATTTGAATCAATTAGTTTTATCACAGACATCTGTTGCTTCTTGTTTTTGATGCAAGGCTCAAGAACTTTTCAAGACAGGTCTGGTTAACCCACTTCTTAAGCAGTGACAATATTAAAAATAATTTAAGAGGTCATTACGGAATAAGGCAAGTCAACAGGTTCAATTTATTTTTTTTCAATACCCAGCAGCATATTCGTACCTCAATATTGTTCTCCCTTTGCTCTGTCCAGTGAATGTGAGTAACCAAAAACAGCCCCATGTAAACTAAAGTTGTATTTTTTGTACATTTGACACAGAGGGCTAACTCTCCCCACACCCATATGATGTGACCCATAGGGCCAGTCACTGTTATTTTTACATTACTTCCCACCACTACATATCTGCCCTCCTATTATGAATTACTTTCCCCACCTTCTAGATTTTAAGCTTTTCAGGGCAGGGTCCTCTCCTCCTCCTGTGTCACTGTCTGTATCTGTGTGTCATTTAAAATCCTTATTTAATGTACAGCGCTGTGTAATATGTTGGCGCTATATAAATCCTGTTTCATAATATTATTATTATGATTAATAATAATAATAATAATAATTACATGCCTTTCCATACAATGACAAGGCAAATAGAAGATGAACAAATACTGAACATATAGTGAACCTTTTGCTTTAGCCTGCATGGAGAAAGAACATATTTACTAGTTAGAGTAGGGGGTCAGGGATAGGGGTTACATTAGGGACTACAGTTAGACTAGGTAAATAGGGGTAAAATGTAAGGTTAAGTCTGAAAGTTAGTTTAGAGTCTTTTTTTCTATATTGGTGCTAATATGCCCTCTTTGGTTGATATTTAACTAATATCCTCGATTTCCAATTTTTTATTGTTGTAATTGTTGTCAAAGCTTAAAAAAATGCAGGTATTTTTTACTTTTTAAAAATTAAATTTACCAAATATTATTATATAATAATACTTTCCTATTGAGATACAGAAAAATAGATTTCACAAAAAAGTTAAATATTGTCAGCCAAATTACTTTTGTAACGGTCACATGAATTAGCTCAGCAACACACAAACTTACCCTGCTCTGTACTATACCTTCAATTATTCCAGACTTGTTGTAGGCACATAGACCATGTTTTTTTTTTGTTTTATATTTTGCTAGTGACCAGATGTCAGTGGATATATTTTAGAGGACTATAAATATAATTATTTTTTGCACACAAATTCAGAATCTTTTGAAAGCAAAAAAACATAGAAATAAATTTACATGAAAAAAAGCTTCAAAACATTATGACATTATGGTTTTATTCACATACCAATGAATATCAGTCTTCATAGATAAAATGACATTGCTATCACTACATTTAGTAATGAGTACATTTTGAAAAAATAACACATTTAATGCAGAATATAAAGCTTTACATGTCTCATGTAAGTGTAAGGTCCAGAATTTATAATGATAAAATATCCTTTAATCAATTGAAAGCCCTTGGGGGATGACTTCATGCGTGGTTGCTGCATTTTTTAAGTCAATAGCACCAAATCTGCTTTCGTTATAGACACAAGTATGTTGTAAACATTGACCTAGTGATATTAGAGCAGAGGTCTAGTAGATCTGTGTCCCAGTGTTTATGGAGCCAGACTAAAGATTAGGCTTGGCTTTGGATTTTTTTCATCCCTGTAACTTTTCAGACCAGCTCATGTTGGAACGCAGCAAGTCATTAGATTATCTAAGGGAAAGGCACCCAAAGTACAGCCCACAGGAGCACAGACAGGGCACATAATCCTTGTTATCAGGAAGGTTGTCATTTGGCATTTGTATATCAGTGCACTCTTTCAATACCATTGAAGAAACTGTACATCTTAGAAGAGATTACTAAATACTTATACAACAGGATTCCATTTCAGTGCCTCATAAACCAATTACGTATAAACAAGGTGCATTTAGAGGATACCAAACTAAATTCTATGGGAAAAGAAGTTCTTCTGGTTTGAATAAAAAAAAAAAACATTTGTAAATGCATATTTTAGTTTTTGTTTTTTTTTACTTTTAGAACTTGGACTTTTCTTGTGATTTAAAAAATAGTGTTTACTGTCTAGGAGAATTTTGTCTAGGTTTACTTGTATTATTAATAATCATTTTTTTAAACTTTATTTATACAGCACCAACATATTACACAGCGCTATGTATATTCAATAATAGTTGCAAATGACAAATACAGACAAGGAAGGGAAAGAGGACATTGCCTAAAAGAGGGGCAAAAGTTGGGGGGAGAGTATTGTACACATAATATAGTATTACACGTACACACACAAACGGAGAGAATCAGTTTTAATTGCTAATAAAATGATGTGTTATTTTTAAAACATTTATTTATAAGGGGAAAATTTAAATCACATAAGCTCTGACTGATGGGTCACTTGCTTGTCAGTGATCTTTTGTGAATTATTGTTAGCCACCAGTAGATGGTACTGTGTCCTCATTTAAAGTGTGTAACAAACGCTGTCTCAGACATCAGTTAGTTTAGTACTAGAACAGTCTACGAATATTGAGTGTATATACTAATGCATAGATCCCATATTTAGCCTTCCTCAAACAAGCTGTTTGTGTATCTTTACTTTTCTCACATATTAAAGAAAAACAATATAAAACAATATTAAAAAAACCTTAAATGTCACATACACTAAATATTTACTGCTCGTGATAGCTTTCTGGGGCAACTGTTTCTTTCACATAATTCACCAGCAGGGAATTACTAATTAAAAAGGTATACCTAGCCACAGTAATAGGTGCAATGTCGGCATTACCATCCAAATCCAAAGTAACATACAAAAAACTTCATATTAAACAAAATTTAGATCACATATAGTAGGCCAATTTTACAAAAATGTTCCAAAGGAAATTATATCCATACGGTAGTTCTCTTATTAGATAATGTAAAAGACGTCTGCCAGGTCTGGCTGTTTAGATAAATGGTACAACTTTCTGTGTTAAAATTATTGTTGCTGTATAGAATTTAAAAATGCCTTAGGAATAAAGATGGATGTGAGCAATTGAGGCGTGGGCTATTGTGCAGTACCGAGGGTAATATTTTGAATGTCTTCCGACCTATATTCATTCATTCTCATTCATGGCTTGGTGGTGCTGAGAGTTGGAAGGGTTTGTTCAAAAGGGTCACTGAGAAGAGGGGTAGTGGAATACACCGTTCAATCTATGCCTGTGATGCCGGCTATGTAGACATGTGCAAAGAGAGGTAGTGCACAAAGTGTGGCCCCTGTTAGGCATTCACATGTACATCACACTATACCTAGGAACAATGCTTTTTAAAAATCAATATGCATTGATAATATTCATGATAGGTTGATCATATTTGGCTATGTCTTAAATCTGTAGAAAGGCCAAAGATTTTCTTTTAACTATAGCAGAAAAGGGCTATGTATAGATTTAAATGAACGCGTAAGTTTTGAATAATTGCAGAGGCAGAAAAACTAAATACAATCAAAGAATACTTACACAGACACTCAAACAATCTAAACATAATTTCTCTTAGTCTGCACCCAGCAGGTCAACTTATCATGATTCATGAAAACAAGTTAACAATGCAGAGAATGTGCGCTTCAGTGTTTCAGCATACAATGCTTCAATTAAGAGAGATAGACATAGCCATATAGGCACAGAGGGCTGGTAAATCATGCAAGCAAGATGAATTGAAAGGGACATTGAGAAACATAGTCTTTATATCCAAAAGATTTATGTGATAGTAACTCAACCATCTCCTTCAATGGAAGCAAATAAAGATATTTTTTGCATACATTTCATAGGTCTAACATAAGTAATTCTTGCCGGCTGTCCATTCCCCAGGGCTAGGCTAAAAGTATTGTTTAAAAATCTAATATATGGTTTATTTACTCAATTTCTGCTGAGCACTACAGTTCCTTCAGGCTAGCTTCACCAGCCCATTACTCTATTAATGCTCCATTACTGAAATTAGTGCTGCAATTGCAAGGGGGAAGGGGACAAGGTTTAAAGGAGAGGGTCTTGTTTAATCCTATAAGAGATGAAACCATTAGGCAATTTGCTGTTTTTTCTTTCTGACAATTTTCTAAACATGTTTTTTTTTACATAAAACGTTGCCGCATAATAAATATAGGTCACACCGTGGAGATACTAAGTACTTAGCTGTATTAAAGGACACAGTTTCTCTTGAAAGACATGTGTCCAACAAGGGTGCTAAAATGAGAATGAGACCTATGCAGATATAGACATAATACTTATGCTACATAGTTAAATAAATAAAATAATAAATGTAATGTTAAAATTTGTCATTTGTGACACTTCTTTAAGTGGACATGAGGGATGCTAAATGATGTACAGGGATTGCATGCAGGTCCTAGATTTTACCTAAAAAATCACAAATGATCATCTTGGAATCGAGGAGACACTGTCTTAGGCAGTCCTCTACAGAAGTTTACACTTTAAGATGTAGGAGCAACATCTTCAATGCCCTTCAGAGACCTCCCTAATGAGCCAGTGTCCAATATTAGGTACAGTATTCAAGTATGGAATTTTAGGGAGCCACCCCTGTCAATTTCAGTAAGTGTCTGTTCTTTTTTTCTAATTTGTGTATTTTTGGGCAAAGTACACCCCCACTCCCAAGGTATAGTAGGACATATGTATATTTAAATCTCTACATTCCACAGCCAAGGTCATCTGCATCACTATCACAACCAGCAAAGTGAGCCATTTACTTTTATGGTATGATCTGAGCATCTTCAGTTTAAACTTTAAAACTTTTTCTCTGTGTCCCTACCCTTATGCTTTTAGAAAAGTTATCCTAAATACTGAGTGGGCCATTTAGTCCCTACTTACTCAGTAGGCATAAACACAAACAGGCCAAACATTATTGTTAATGGAATCAGAAACAGATTGATGGATGGGTGAAGTGGGATGATTTGAGTCAGGTGTATGGCCACTTTTAGACACCTTAACCTGTAAGATAATTGTGTTAATGCTCTGTGACCTGTAACAAGAAATCTTATTAGGTCAGTTTAGTATGCATGACTACATTTTTATGACAAAGTGTTTGGCTTTACTTTTCACCTTTTAGGGTATGGTCTATTGAAAATAAATCATGTACAGGTAAAAGATTATGCCATTTTTACTATTACCTTTTAATTCCAAATAATGTTTTTGTGCTCTTTATATAGATAAATTGTATTTAACCTAATCTTTGGATTCTATCTATACATCAGAAATCTTTGGCATCCCCTACTGCCAACTGCCATAAACCATTTTAGCCTTGCTGTGGAATCCAACCCCGCTTTCTCTGTTTTCAGACAAAGCAATACAAAATAAAAACAAATAAAAATTGATCTGAAAAACAATCAAAAGTTATCTGTGAAGTGTAAAAACAACATCTGAACAGCCAATATCCTTAAACATAGGCAATTCATAGGTAAATGAGCATATTGCCAGTCTAATAATTTCTGCAGCTAATATTGTAATAGCAATTGGTAAATAATTACATTTTTATAAAAAACATAAAAAATGAAATAAAGACTATGCAAAGGGCACACAAATATCACTGAAATATTGTCGTCAGGTTGATGTTTTTGGTTTACCAGCAAAGTACCTCTGGAAATCATTTTCAGATGTTGGCAAATTCTCTTCTTTAGAAGTTTAGAGGTCAGAAAATATGGGTGTACTAAAATTATACTTTTTTTCAACCTAACCTTTCACCTGAAACAGTATTTCTTAGGGAACTGTTAAAATGTATTGTCTCTGTGAACCAGAAAACCATCATCAAATTATCACTCTCCAAACAGAGCATGGAGCTCGTTCAGAGCAGCAGCCGCCAAGATTATTAATGTCTCCATCTAACAATGTGTCTGAGTACAGCCTAGAGAACACTGCACTTTGGCACTTTTAAGTTATTTGAAAGAACAGCAAAGGAAGGGGGTGGAGGCAAGAAGACAGAGGAGAAAGTGAGAGAGTAATGCTCTTATATTTTCACAGTTCAACCAGAGCCTTATGCTGGTAATGTGAGAGGCCTGGATCAGGCGCCAAGTGGATAAGACTGTAGACAGTGGGGCCTAAAACTCTGATATTTGCCAGCACCTGCAAATAGGAGGCAAATAATTGGAACATGTAAGCAAGAAAAAAAACTTGTTAGATGATAGTATTTTGTAACCGTCTCTGGCAGGGGTTTCAGCAAGGAATTTAATCAGCAGAGTTGTTTAAACTGAGCTTTGAAGACAGCCCAGGGCTGCTAGTAATGAACTTCATATCATCTACAACTCCTGTTTGCTGACGACATTCAATTTGTTAATTCTGCAGCTGGTGATAGGGGTAAGATATTGAAGTGATGATTTTTTTTCCCCCCTATTTCATTGTTAAAATGTTTTCCTAAATATATCTAATTAGTTCCTGTTGAAGACACTTAGGCAGTGAAAGAGTGAATAAAAAAGATTTATAATCCTGTGCTGCCACCTATTTCCGCCACGTATATTTGGTAGATAACAAATGTCTACACACCCTTACCGAAATTCTGACTTGCTTAGGCAAAGCTTGAAAACATGGCAAGATATTACGGACTACTTTTACATTTATCGCACAACCAATGACAGTTGACTAAAACCACTGAATATTTTGTTGGTTAAGTATGTTCCAAAAGGGGCAGTAATGGGGTTTTATATGTTAAACTAAGTTGTACAAATTGCTTCACAAACATCCATTTTTCCTTGGATTATAAATTAATAATTTGCTTGCCAATTTTTCATTGTGTTGTTAATCCAGAGTTTAATAATATTCGATGAATATCTGGATTGGATATTATTGAATTTGTCAAGGTGCTTTCCTTTTTACTTTTGTGTACTAAAGATGGATTTGTATATTGTTATCTTAAATGAAAATTATTAAAACTATTGAAACAATCCAGAGCTTCCATGAGACCGGACCTAGAATGTAAAGCTCCCCCAATTTAATTCATTTTAAACTTTGTTTAAAGTTTAACTGTCTTTTATCTTTGTGAAAAAATAATCTTTTCTCTAACCCTCGTTTTTTTTTCTGAGGCTTGAAACTCTGAGTGTACATTGGCAGCCAGCTAGCACACTCTCACGGGCCAGGTTTTCATTTGGTGTAGCTTACATTTGAAGTCATTACATTGACCTGAGCAGTACATTACAAACTCTTCATCACTCTGATGTGTGCTGTAAATTACATAGTCCTGATTACTGAACTCTGTACACTATGCTGTGTAATACATGCTCCTGAGCACTGCATTGTGTATGCTGTGGTGTATGATACTTACTTCTAAATGCTGCAATCTGTAATCTATGGTGTGGTTTCCATGCTCCTATGTATATTTTATATTTTTCACATATGTAATCTGTACTTTGTCCCAGGACACTATCTTCAAGAAGTTTGTATGTTCTCCCTGTGTGGGTTTCCTCCAAGTACTCCAGTTTCCTCCCACATCTCAAAAACATGCAGTTAGGTTAATCCGCTTTCCCTCAAAAATTGTCATTAGACTACATTAATGACATAACACTGTAGTAGGGACATTAGATTTGTGATCCCCTTTCAGGGACAGTGATATGACAATGGACTTTGTAAAGCACTGGGTAATATGCCATCACTATATAAATACTGACTAATAATAATATTATAGATGCAATTGACCACTAATTGCTGTAAACTGTGCTGTACTTTACATAATGTTGACCAATGTACCCAGTATACTATGTTGGAAATGATATATGCCGAACCACTGAGTGCTACGTTATGTAGTATATTTTCCATATTTCTGACATCTGTACCTTTGCTGTGTTGCATGCTACACACTAACAACAATTGCAGTTTAGGCACTGTGCAGTCAGTTACATATTTTAAACCACCATACTTTACACATTCAGCTGTACTATACAATCCCTTGTATAGAAAACCCTGTTGTATCTTATGTTATGCTGTATGTTACATACTCACAATCATTGCACTTTATACATTGTGATATCAGTTACGTATTGTGTGTTGAACATTGTGTTGAACCTTATATTCTCCTGTATAGAAAACCCACAAACAGAAAATACTATTTTTCATGAGGAAAGTGCTCAATATTTAATGGTAAAATGTAATTGTGCTTGAGTTTATGATTCTGAATCTGAGAAAAAACAAATACAAGCTGTGTTTGAAGGTAGGGAGAGCAGTAAATGACAAAGCAAAAAAAAAGACATATCTCAGGAAAAATTTGAAGCAAGTCAAATTAAACGAGATTATGCAATGAAATAACAAAGCATATGAACTGAGTGGTATGTGACCAAAACATTGGCATTTTTGATGACATGGTGAGGCATTTTGTGGGTGGTTATCCTAGTATTATCTGCACAAAAATAGATTGTTACAAAATATACCTTTTGTAAACCACTTTGTGATGAGCAGTAATGGGGTTCAATAAAGACAGTCGAATTTACTTAAACTTACCGTAGTTCCTAGATTTAACAGAAAACAATAACCAAGTTGGACTTTTAAGGCAAAGATAGCAATACAATAGTGAATGGTACAATAAAATGCCAGCAAAATGTATTAACAACTTTAAAACCTCTTGAAAAAACAACATGTTGTTGATAACATCCATTTGAAACACATCTCATTATTTGAAGCTCATACAATGTCCAAACTCAACACGTTTCACGGACTTAGTTGCCTGCTTCTTCAGGAGTTCATTTGAAGATGAGCCCAACCAGAGGATAAATATTCAATCCAAAGGAATCCTTTTATTTATTTTTGGTTATTGTTCTTGTTGGTATTCTATTTTATCTAAATACTTCCTCTATTATCTCTAAAGTAAGGATGAGGATAGTCGAGTGAAAATTAGGCTGTGTCTTACAGTAGTTCCTAGTTTTTTTCATTCACATGTGAAGAGACACCTGCATGGGCAAGTAATCAAGCTCAATTCCAGCTATATGGGCTGGCACTATTTTCCTTACACAAAAGAACACCTTAAAGTGGTCAGTGTACATAAACAAACTTTCCTAAGAAAACATTGAGGCTATGATTGGTGACTTCTTATTCTCCAAATTCCAAATGGAATGTAGAACTTTACTGAGACAGTAACACCAAAAAATTATGCAAACAAGAACCCTGACTTTTAGGATATGCATACTTTTCCTTGAGATAATAATAATTATATAATATTAATAATTTATATTTACAATATGGAGGTCTATATTATGGATTATAGTAACGGCTGGGTTTATGCAATAATCTGAATAATCAGTTCAAATAAAATATATAAAAAGAATTGATAATGATATAAATATATTGTGACAGGGTGCCCCATGGCTTGGTTGGGAAGGCCCTGCATTAGGGTAATGTGCTCACATTTTCCTAGGAGGTGGCCTCTTGATCCCATATCTCTTTAGTGATACCTAACAAGCCACGGGGGTGCCTACACCAGCTCAAACGGTGAAAAACCTTTGGAACGTCTCTAATGGCAAAAATCAAGTAAGGGAAGAGGTCCCAGTCCCTTCCATCCTTCACTTCTTTCTTCAACATCCCTTTCAGGGTCTTGTTGAAGCGTTCCACCAACCCATCTTTCTGTAGGCACAATTACGAGGAAAGACCCGGACATGGACTAGGTGGAATAGGAATCCCTCCCAAATCTTCCTGGGCCAGCTCCAGGACCCTTAGAACTGTCCTTTCACACATGCCAACTGTCCAACAGACAAATACACATTTCCTGGAGACTGGGTGCTATACATACCCAATCGAGGTCCTTCCAAACCCAGTGTGACTGAATTTGAGTCTTTATTTTAGGAATAATGGTACCCAGATTCACTTTTCTTTATCAAGTTTGACTGTGTCTAGAGTTAGGTAGGTAATAGATCACTAACTGTGCCTCAGCTAATTGTGCATAATGTACATAGTTTAGTCATGTAGTTAGGAAAATAAAAATCCACCAGATCCAAGTCTAATAAAATGGTGTAATACTTACTATGAGACAGTCCCATGTCAAGTCTGGGAGTTGTTAGGAAAGTAGCTATCAGACGTCTAGTTAACGCAGTCTTTAAGCAGAAGCCTATTTATACAGAAGCCTCCTAATTGTCAATTAATCTAAATATCTGAAAATTCAGATTCTTGCAAAGCATTTAGTAATTGGTGATGGTATATAGCTGCCAGGTCTTAAGCTTTGTACACACATCAAATTATGGTCACGACCAATTGTGCTTGTCTGAGGTGAAAAAATGACATGTGTCCAGCAGCCTACCAACATCGTTCATCATTCAACCACTGTGGGTTGATGAATGGTTGATCAAGAACAACTCATGTTCAAGGAACAGAGCACAGTGGAGTGTTGTGCTCTTGTCCTACCCAATCTCCTTTCCATTGAACAGAACAGCATTGTATGTACAGCATTTATTGAGCCTGATTTATAAAGCTCTCCACGCCCCAGTTTTCCAAATCATTTGCTATTAGTTTGCATTTTTTCCCCAATTCTGGACCAGATCCATTCCAGGTTTGCTGGGTCACCCAGATTCACCTATTATAGTCTATCTTCTTCAGTCTTGGTGAACTTTATTAAAATCGGGCCAGTTGTGTCACTGAAATGATCATGAAAGATTGATTTCAGCGAAATTTATCTGATGTATATCTGACATCTGTATGGGGCTTTAGTAATGCATTGTGAACCCATTAATGCAAGATTTATTAACAGAAAGGAAACCTTGCATCAATATACCAGCACATAAAAAGTATTACCCAGTACAAAGCCTATTTTTATACTTTGTGGCTCTATTATATACAGAAGACTATTTTAACTTTTAGAACAATTAAACCAAATTGCATTGGTGGTTTCTATTTTATCTCCAGTTAATTTATTAGCCATTAGGACAAGGTCTGTATTTATTGCAAAAGTGTTCAGTGTTCAGTATTTGTGGAATTAACACTATCTCTTTTTTTCATGAAATGGGTTTTCTGCCTCTCAAGGGCACAACATGCTCACTCAGATTAGTAGAAGTTGGTCTTTAATTTGATATGATTGATGGTTTCACATTACAGCTTAAGCGTCCAAAACAGTATAAGAGCATGGTCATCAATCACCACTGATAATCACTACTGTACGCCTGCTTGCATGCTGCATATCTTCACTTAAGGTTTTCATTAGAAATCTATTTTGAGAAGCAATGTTTAAAAATAAACTTTTAAAAAACACCAGCTTTGACTCTCTAACTTTTCATTGTCTATTCATGTTCATTTTCATCCGCGAAGTAATGCAAGCTTTCCAATGCAATCAACTTCTCGGAAAAGGCACTTTGTATTAAATCTAAAACAGTTTTTCAGCTGCACACAAAATAAGACACCCAAAATAAAATAAAAACCTAATAAAAATGTCTATTAAATAAAAAGCATTTCATATATAGTGGTAACACTTCAGAAATCTTTCTCAACCAGTGCATAAAAACAAAAAGAGAACCAGCAAACAGAGATTAAAGCAGAACGTTTATAAAAAATTAACTATTTACTTTGCTTGTTAAAAGCTTTCGATCCATGTACATACTGCGCTCAGCAAATCCTGCACTGTCTCGGCTTGTCTCTTTCTGGGGCTTACCATTCTGTCCAATGCCCCCATTCCCTTTCTTGCGGATTTTTTCTGTTGTCTCCTGATTTTGCAACGCAAAGAGATCAGGTGATGTGTCTTCCTCCAAAAGTGTCGATCTCACGGTGCATGCATTTTTATTTTTACATTAGAAGAAAGCCCCTGATGATGCATCCCTTAACTCAGGGCATGTTCAAAAGTAGCAGCCTGAAGCCTCCCGGGATATGGGATGTAAGAAGCAGTTTTCCCTTTTGTCTTTATTGTGGCGGTAAAGTCAGAAGGATAGGGTACAATAATTTGACAAAATTAACAAAAATTAAAACAAATTTTTTTTTTAGTAAATGTCAGAGGTTCACCTTAAAAGAAAAATTGTCTTCCTTATCCTTACTGAGACATGGTCACTCTTAAATTGCCCTTTGTTTCCTAAGTTGTGCCAAGCAATAAAGTAAAGAGCATAACTACAGTAGTGAGAGTTAAAATCTTGCACATTTTTTGACAGCGTATATTTTGAAATAAGTGTTGCGCTGCAAATGCAACCTACTTTTGACAATTGGTTTGAGATGCTCCTGAGAAAATTCAGAATGAAATACAGAAGCAGAATTTTGTGTGGTCAGTTGCAGACTTGTGAATTAGTAGTGACAATGCTGATGACCACCCATTCATCTCATTCCATTGTAGTGAAAGCTAGCACAGCCGATATGAGAGTGGCAACTCTGCTTTGATTTTAGAAATAGTTTAGCATTGTTGCCACACCATCAAAATATCATTTAAGTGGACAATATTGACAGGGCCAACACGTATTTGTGAAATTTTGCAGGAGCAATTGCAATGAACACACAGATATTTTCCAGTTAATACCCTAAAGTGCATTTCTTTACACAGTTTTGTAGTTTAGTAACTCAGAAATATGTTTTTTTTTCTGGGATCAAAGATAATAAATTGAAATGTTTAATATAACTGTAAGTTAAAGGTGTCAATTTGCTTTCTGGTAATAAGTTTATTATTGTAACAGATGTCCCCTTTGAAAGATTTAAATGTGTTTTTTTCATCGCTTTGTGTTTCAGTAACTGTGGTCACCAGGGTTAAATTCACCAAAAACAGAAGCAATAAAAACCTCAACGATGTTCTAATTTTTCTCTACTGCATCCAAAACAAAAACATAATTAAACGCCTTTGGAAAAAGCATTGATGATTGTCTTTTTAAATGAGCACAGGCAGAAGCAACTTGTTCTATGAATGTAATACCAATGTAAATTAGGTACAATTGCCTCCCTACCCTGAAAGAGTTTCAGGCTGTAATTTATAATGTTGGTTATTGTTGTCTTTTATGTAATTCTAAGATTAGAGGAACCAATATTTCAGTTTGCATTAGAAATTAAGACCAATAGCCCTTAGGATTTTATTGTATATTGTTCTTTAGACTGTTATTTTTTAATTACTATTTGCTTCTGAAATGATGATGTGCAGCTCTCTTACATGACACTTTTATATGGCCAGTGATTTACATTAACCATCTTCCCACACTAACTTCCTAAGGGCACAATGAATACACTTAACAACTTCCTATCAGACATACTTCCTGCAACAGGAGGATATTGTGACCATAGAGAATATCACCAGGAAAAGAGCACTATAGAAAAGGAAAAGTATTTTCCTGGAAGTGGATTGTGAATTAGTGTGCTGTTTATATTGCAGTGTCACATCCAACAATACCACCAGTTTTTTTACTGCTATTAAAAGCATGAAAATCAAGATGTTTTTGTTGGAGAAACGTGCAAGGTTTTGGTGAGCCAACTTGTTTTGCAATATTTTATGTGTATTGTATATCATGGATACAGTATATGAAATACTATTAAAAATGGCAGCGGCCAACTAATTTAGCAAAGGGTAAAGTTTCAATGATCCATCAACTCTGGGTTATGCAGAAAGAACATTACATGTCCAAAGAACTGTCATATGTATAATATTTTTGTTTCTTGTAACAGATAAACAAATCAATAATAGAGATTTATAGGAATAAAAAAAATTGTAAAACATGTTTTAGTCCTTTTAGAAAAAAAAACACCTCTGACAAAGTAGATTGACACTGGCTGTGTCTTATTCTGTCCTACTTATAAATATTCTGTAATACCTTACATAAAATCTGTTTTTATTTCTACATCATTATTATGTATTGATAACAGGTATTTACACAGGTTTAGGAGTCCCTGACAAAAGGTTACATTGCTCATTAATAAGTATTCTACTAGATCTGTTTCAGTTATCAAATATATTCTATCCGCTATGTTTCTAAATAAGGGTAGTGAAAAAAAACAAATCAGTCCTCATTACAATGGTCCTTTAAAGCTCTTAGCATTGATCAGGATTTTTAGGGATGTTGAGTTTTACCCAACCATTTTGGTAAATCTCTATGCATCCGGGTCTATCAAGTATGTTGAACAAGAAACAGTATTGGGGACCAGGACTAAGGGCAGACAGATGTCTCGATGGCTATCATTCATAGAAGAAGCATCTGTCCACCTTAAGGAAGCCATGGAGTCATGTCCATAGACAGGACAGATATAGTTACTTGGGGTGCAGTTCAGTCCTAACGGCTGCTTTTGTTTATATGACCACTTTCAACTGAAGTGCAACCCCTGCTACTCTTCCCTGAAAGGTATACACCAATATCCTGATTGTATCACTTAACATATTTACCTACAACATGATTCACAATATTATCACACTGCATTATTTAGCTTTGACATTTATTACATGTCAATTTTTCTATTAACATTGCTTATATTGATTGGGGTAATAAAACTCAAGCTTGTGTATTAGCAGTACTTTTTCTACTGTAGTACATAAATAGGACTAATGTAGAATGTATACACATTACTGGGATTTTTTCCTATTGAACAGAAAGGAAGTACTGGAGACTGAGCTGCTGAGTATACAACAGCTCACACATATAGCAAAATGAAGGATATGTTGAATATGGCTGTATACACACGTAAGATAATTCTCATCCGATACGAGCCTCGGGGCTCATGTGTACAGGGGCTGTCTGATATCACTCATGGATCCATCCAGGTTGACCCACAAACGATGGAAGACAAAAGTCTGCAATAGAAGTGAAGAGAGAAGAGCACAGAGGAGTGCCACTTGCTCGTTCTCCCCCCTCCCCTCTCCATTGAACAGAACAGTGCTGTATTTACAGGGTTCGTTCATTCATCTCTCAGTCTTTTATCGTTGGAAATGATTGTGAAAGATCATTTCCAATGGCAAAAATCTAACGTGTGTACAAAGCCTTAGCATAAAGGTAGGTAATATGGGAGATGCCTACTCATTCAGAGACTTCATTTAAAGAATAAATGTAACCAACTGATGGGGACCTTACACATTTTAAAAGGCAACAAAACTAAGTAGCCAAAAGTTATTAATTAAATAAAATAACACAGCCATGATTATGAACTGTCATTTGTTTAATTAGAAAGATGATCAAGATAAAGTTTAAGTCCAACCCAACCTGATATGTTTGGGATTACTAAGAACTAAAATGACCTGAAACTAAGATAATGAATAGAAATTCTAATATTGTATACAAAATGTGCACTGGAATACCTAAATATAAAGCAAAAAAATCTGACTGGTCAATATGGAAAATAAATATTTTCCCAAAAGTTTTGTGCTCACTTTCTCCTATTTATATGTATTGGATCCAAAAGATAGAATTATACCGATGCTGGTGTGTTTTAGCACACACATGAACTTTAACTGGCTCTCCCTCATTATTGGGGAAGGCAAGCCCCTGGGATTAGCTGGGTTTATGATAGGGCTTCTAGGTAACACCATCTGGGGTTAAATTGTGCCCTAAAATACATCACAACACAATCGGTGTGACAACAGTGTTTTGATTTGCTTCCTACATCCTATATGTATGGAAAAAAATCTGCATTTTTCTCAAGCAATTCATTGTATAAACAACTGAATCTTTATGGACATTTTACCTTATCTGTTAGACAGATTTGATACGTTTTGTTTTCGATTTTTATATTTTTAAGTGAATATCACAACCTCAAATAGATAATTTACATGGTATAATTGACATACCATATAAAATTGCACTATTTCAGGATGAATGTGTTTACCTGTGGAATTTCAGAAATTACCCTGAAATATGTGACCTGGATGTATGTTTTTCTTACTTACAAAATATAAATAAAGTGAAAGTCCCAATACAAACTTATACTATGGGAGACTGTGCTTGTCAGGGTGTGCAAATATATATAGATCGTCAGACATAACAACAATGATGGATCTGAAGACATGTGTATACTGTCTGGGAACTCACATAAAATATACTCCTATATGATACTAACCACATATCCATGACTTGTGCTGACACTTACAATGATATTTTCATTGCTATTCTTTCATTCTGTCTTTTATCCTGTTCATTTTGTCTATAGCTCTATCCAAGATTTGGTGCGCCAGTATGTGCCCTGTGGTCCAATGTAAAAGGTGTGTTGTGAAATTCTAAATGAACACAGTGTCCGTGGTACTGGCCATAAACATGTATGCAAGAAGAAATGCACAGTAATGTATGCTTCACAATGCATTATGACAACACAAAGGTGAAACCAGTATTGAATTTTATGAAATCAAAGAAAGAAATAATCAGGGTTTTTTTTTGGCAAAATAGTTGATTTGTGTTTACTTAAGGTTAAGACAATAACAAATGCAAGAAAAAAAATTTAGCTAATTATAGCTATATTATAAAAAATGCAAGTATTTATAGCTATTCTCAGCAGTTTTTGGTTTACAGGAATAACCATTTATGGAGTATTTGTTTTTTTTTAGTGTCATTCACGTGATCTCATTGTCTCCAATCCTGACGCGTTTCGCCAATTGGCTTCCTCAGGGGTCTCTTAGAGACTTGTAGTAGTGGATCACTTGATCCCAAAAATTGAAGGGATGGTGATGAGGAAAAAATGTTTTACTGCAGATGGAGTTTTATTAGAGAGTTAACAGCCTTTAGGGTGCTGTTATAATAATAATTCCCAGAGGTGTTAGTAAAGGAGATTTTCTACTTTTTTGGATGCTTCAATTGTCACCTGCAGAACCATACAAAAAAGTAGAAAATCTGCAATGCTTCCAAGATATTCTACTCTGGCACTGCAGCCACATGCACAATAAGGTATGGGTGAACATACAGGGAAATCTTGATTCACTGCCATATTATTGAATGATTCCCCAACATACATATACAGCTTATAATTATGTGAATATGTTGTGTGCCCCAATAGTTTGTGTGGGCAAAACTGGTGCAGGTGTTAGGTTTTTTGTGCATTGAAGCACATTACTGTTTCAAAATTATACACTCCTTAATGCACAAAAATGCAATTGCTGGCACATCCGTGTAACTGTAAGCACAAATGTCAATGTACCCTATGCTTAGACTAGCAGTATAGTGTTTGCACTTCTGTATAGCAAGTGTTGTAGCATTTCTTAAAGCTGAGCTCCAGACAAAGCTTTTCTTTTGATTAAAAAGTTTTTACTTACTCATGCAACAAAGCCTTAGCGGTTTTCTTTCCCCTGATAAGCACAAAAATGACTTGTAAAATCTCCTGTAGCTGTAAAATTGCCATGGTACTTCTGGCACTATAGTTAACTCTAGCTCCTTGACTTCCACAGTAAGATTGCTATTTTTATGGCTTATTAAAGGGAGTAAGCAAAGTCATGCTGCATGTGTTAGTAAATAATAATTATAAAACTAACTAACTAACTATAAAAAACATTGTGGTCAGAATTTAGCTTTAGCACAAGTTTTGGAAGTATATACATAAGCCCCATGCCTAATTATTGCATCTGATGAAATTATTATATATTCTTTATAGAAAAAATTAAGGTATTAAGTATATAGGGCAATGCAGCATTATATAGTCATACTGGTGTGTCCTTCGTACTGATGATGCTTTCTGGCACTCAAGAAAGAAAGATGTGTGGTTAACTTATGCACATAATAATACACAGTACAATAAGTAGCACCCAACTTAGTTGATAAGCTGTACTGACCTTCAGATGTCAGATGAGAATGCTCATTAAGAAGCTAAAAGGCTACAAATAGTGCACCCTTCACATCTAACCCACATTCCTGTCTAAACATATACATGGATATCTATAGTAAGAATCGTTACCAAACCAAACTCCCTCTTTCCCTGCTTACTAAGAACTCAATAGTAATCGCATTATGGCGGCTCTTTTATTGCTAGTTAATGGAATTCTTTTAAAATTGAACCAGTTTCAAATAAACAGATTTGCATTGATCTAGTGATGCACGCAATGCAGGCTACTCCACCCATGTGTAAGCAAATTAAAAGCCTTAAGCCTATACTGAAAAAGATATACAAACCCATACTAAATAACTGAGCATATGAATGCTCTCTTGGGACACATAGTGCTTACATAAATACTTACATCAGATTTCCCCATTGTAGCTATAAATTAAATATACCAATCATTTAAAATAAATATCATCCTACATAAAGACAATAAATAAAAAAAACAATAAAAAGTAAGTGTAAGTAAAGGACACAAAGGAGTAATATTGAAATATTTGGATGAAGAGTTAACTGCCATTTTATATCTTCTCTTTTCCATTTCTAACTTCAGAATTAATCAGACATTTTATTAACAGAAGTATTTAGTTTGCAGTGTCTGTTCAAATGGCAGAGAAAGACATTAGAACCCATTTCAGCATATGGCAGCTCATTTGGGGAAGCCTAATACTGATTGAAGTCATGTCTATGTTTATTTTTATTATGTGTAGATGACACACTGAAAAGAGAACCGCAGCTGGTGTGGGAATCCATCTTTTATTTTCATCTAATCTGTATAATCAGTGAATGGGACTGACACAAGTATGTTTAAATAATAAATCACTGCACCTAATTATTATTTTTTTTTTTTTTACCAAAATAGGCCTATATAACAACCTATAGTACTTTTTTGGACAGCTAAAATTTGTTGTAAAATGGTCTACTGTATACTTATAATTAGAAATGACACAAACAGCATTACTATTCTATAGAACAGTAAAGATCAGCAAAGAGTATACTATGGACAGTGATCGCCAATGAACTTTGAATTTTAAAAATTAAACAAGCATGTTTGAAAGAAGTTTGCACATTCCTGTTTCTGTGTTTGCATGGGTTTCCTCTGGTACAACAGTTTCCCTGATACCTCCAAAAATATACAGTTTGAATATTTAGCTCCCTCGGAAGGTTTCAACACACAGTAATACTCACCTTTATCCAGTGTCCTTTAATCTTCCTTCTCGACAATTCTTGATGTGATCACCAGTCTAAAAGCATTCTTCATGCCGGTCTCAGACTGATCGTTTTGCTGCCTTTTTAGCAGATGTCTTTAGAATTTCATTATAATTGGTGTAGGACCAGTGCATTACATCCCCTAGGAACCAACTGTCACTGCACTGCTGATTAAGGTAAGTAGTGCTGGATTTTATATTCTTTACTGCAATGTCTCTGCTGCCATAGAAAATAATGGGAAAATGCTGTAATGCCAGTCAGTATTGTGAAACTTGAGTATACATTTCATTTGAATGCCTTTAGATACATACAGTAGTTGACTGGTGGCTTCTACTGCTTTAAGAATTTGTAAATACTTAGTCACTTTATACATTTCATCATCATGTGTGAGCCTAATGCTACAGGGTAAATCCAACTTTAAAAAAGAAAGATTAGTTTCAAATACACCTCTACGGTGAACGTAGTGGAAACCACAAACTTAGAGAGTTTACTTAATCGAAAAAAAAAAGTGATTACAAACATCAGTGTACAATTCAAGCGGACCACAACTAATGCATCCAAAAAGCAATTTCTAGCAAAATATGACTAAACCATAGTCCATCAATTGGAAGGCGTTGAGACGATTAACGTGATGCCTATGGGAATCACAGGGGCCTTACTCATGATATAACAAGTTTTGTGTCACAGGTTTGTCCAAGATGAGGATGAGTCTCAAGAGCTAATTGCCCCCTTTGGGGTGGGGATATCCCAGAGCAGTTCAGTACTGACCATATGAGCTGCAGCATGTGAGCGTATTTGCCCGCATCTAAAGCTTATCAAGAGAGGTATTCCCTTCCAATGTGTGTCCAACATTACTTTATCACTGCTGCCCAGACGCAATAAAATATTGCACATCAGATTATCATACTGTTGGCGCTTCATTTTAACCAAAAACATAGTAAACTCTGAGGATTTTAATCTGGTTTAAATATGGAACAAGTTCTTTTACACTCAAGTGGGAAAAAGTTATTATTATAAAAATCATGTAACTGAATAGCATGCAATGAAGAAGGAATATAATAAGAATGAATAAAATAAATCCAACCCTCTCTATAATTGCAATACTCTATGCATTACCAGTTTAGTTCAATGTTTAGGAAGGATGATCAGAGATAAGATGTAGGAGATAAACACTGATTATGGAAAAGAAAATAGATGCTAAAAGTTGTTATTTTTACTGGGTGAAATTCCAGCCATCTAGAGTTGCCTTAAACAACTTCCTACTGTCTGGGGACAATGTCCTATAAATTCTACAGAGGATTGTAACACCATAAATAAGCAATTGACAGTGCAAAACCTAAAATGAGAGCAAAGGCACTTTGCAAATACAAACAAATGACATAAATTAGGTTTTATCATTTTCAACACAATATTAGAGATTTTTATGACAGTTCAACATTAATAGCAGTCAAATGGTTAACTTATTATACATGGTAAAAAAGCCTAACAGAAATTGTGAACATAAATCATGAAGTCTGTTTAAGAGCTGCTGCTGCTTTAAGTCACATTTAAATCAGAAGTTAAATCTGTAAGACATTTTAGTAATGAAGCCTCCAGAATTCTGCATGAATTAAAGTGAGACTGAAGTAAAACAAAATTTCAATGCGTTAAGAGAAAGCCTCCTTCCCTTGCAGTATTTGTACGCAGTGCAAGCCCATTGAATTGGTCAAATATTACTTACAACAAGAAAGAGCGTAGGGGGTATTCTGGCACACAATGAGGTTTGCAAAGTATTCAAGATTATTGCGTCATACATACAAAATACTTTTCCAGTTGTGTACACTTAACAAACTATCCATTTTACAATCATAAAATAAGTGTTAGTTGTAAACCACATTTGTTGTGGTAGAGTCCACCTACACTAGACAGATTTTTTCCTGTTATTCACCTGCAGCCCAGTTTATGGAGAAGTAAAAATACACTGGAAAGGAATATTACAGTATCACAGTACATTACAGGACGGATTGGGGGAGCAGATTTGTTGGTGACTGGTTACAACTGGTTACTGAATTTGAAACCAACATTGAGCAATTTACCTAGACCATTCCAGGTTTGCTGGATCACCCAGCTTCACTGGTGAAAGTATATCCTCTCCAGCCTTGGAGAGCTTTAATAAATCTTGCAATTTGCCTATATAATTCTCCTCCTCTAAGTATGTTTTAAAATGTTTTGGGCACTGAATTACATTATATTACATTTCACAAATGTGTATTCTGAGGCTTGTACATAGGAATCCTTGGGAAACATGCTGAAATGCTATGGGGCAGATTTAACTGAATGCTAAAGACAAACAAAAAAATTTAAAGTTTGTAAAAATGAATCTTAAGGGAGATTTTAGTTGTCATATTTTACATTACTAAGAAAATATACCAAAATTATGTGCCAAGGCAGAAACATTAACAAGCTCCTATGGGGCACAGCTGTGACATGACACTAGGCAAATCAGAAGATCTGATAAAGATAGTAATTCAAAAGAATAGTTATCCTCTGGCAATGTAAATATATATATATACCTGTACATGTATATATATATATATATATATATATATATATATATATAAAAATATATACAGGTAGCCCCCGGGTTAGGGACTGTAGGTTTGGTCTTAAGTTGAATTTGTATGTAAGTCGGAACAGGTACATTATTTTAATAAATGAAATTAGGACAGAGGTTTGTCTCAAGATATTATTAGGCAGTGTGGGTCAGATACTGTAAGTTAATCACAAAAAAAGAAAAAAAAAAGATTTTTATGGAGGCTAGACATTCATTAACTTCTGGAGCAAGCTGTACTTTGATATGCAAATAGAAACAACTGCATAGTTTGTCTTGGTCATTAAAGAGTTACAAGATGTTGCAGAAGAGGTCAGTTCTTAAGATCAACTACAACCTCAGCTATGTTTAGCAAAATTTTTATTCTGCAAGTCAAGCAAACCGACCCCCCCCCCCCCCCCCCCNNNGTATACAGGAGTCATCCGTATGTCGGATAAGGATGCCCTTAAATCGGGGACTACCTGTATATATATATATATATATATATATATATATATATATACATATATATATATAGAGAGAGAGAGAGAGAAAGAGAAAGAGAGAGAAGAGAGAGAGAGAAAGAAAGGAAGAGATGTGTAGACCAACACATTAAAAAAAAAATAAGTATATGCCAGTTAGCTTGAAGAGGAGGAGATTGACTGGACAAGCATCACTTTGATGCAGATACCAGGTGGGGAATGTATTGCACTATATGTGAACAAAGAATCCCTGTTTTAATGCATTGATTGTTAGGAATGTGTTGGGGTACATAGAAGTGTGACAGAGAGTCAACTGAGAGTCATAGATATTAAGGCATATATCATGACATAAATGATGTCATGATGATATTAGGTTTTTGGGCAACATGCCTATTCCTGTTGATGAAATCTATTTCCTGGCCATACCTAAAATACAACCTGGTACTTTGTGTGAATGCCTTTTATCCTAAGATGCATTAACACTAAAGGTACAGTTAAAAGAATAAAGATTGTCAGGGCAATTTAAACAAAAAAAATCCCTGTGATACATGTACATTTTCCCACGTTTTAGGAAAAACAGTACAGCAAGGAATGTTGTTCACTCCCCCAAAAAATCTGTCCTATGAGCAATTACTGGTTCTTTTAATATGTAAACTTAAAATTTATGATTTATTGTTGCATGTAGTGTATATTTTGGTTGTTTTCTTGTAAACTTGACATTTCACATACTGTTACAACATTTATTTTGGGTAATAAAAAGAACAAAATAAAAAAATAATAAACATATTATTATACATAAAAATAATAAAGAACATTTAAAAAAAGAAAATTAAGTAAAAGGAGTACAGAAAAATACCCGTTGATCCAATAGAGACCCAATGTACTGCATGTATTTTGTTCTTATGTTACCCAGATACAGGTCTGATAAAATGTAACATTCCAATTTGCACTCAAAATGTATTCTTTTGACATTGAAAAATAAACTCTTCAGCATGAAGCCTTTAAACCCAGGATAAGAGAATGTTTATCAAATAAAGAGAAGCTTTGCTTACTTCAATCATTCAGTCATGTACTATCTATCATCAAAATACAAACATTATGTAAATTGTTAATTTTCTCTTTTACATAAATAAAAACATTTTTTTCTATTTACCTTTTGTTTTGCATTTCTGTTTGCTCACCTTTTCTGTCCTTACCGCTACAGCGATAAAGACTGAAGGAGAGAGCTGCATTGTCCTTTTATACTTATGTCACATATTACAGGAGTCTTCAGGCTGCTTCTTTTTTGCATGCCTGAGATTGGGCACTTCATCATTAGGGGCATGAGACAATTGTAAATTAAACAGTGCACAAAGTCACGCATGTGCAGAGTGGTATTGACACTCCGTTGTTACCATTCAGAAGCCCTGTCGGAAGTCATGTCACTGAATCTTTCGCACGTGAAAAGTGAGATTGAGAGTTGTCATCAGGAAACTAGAAAAAAGATGGCAGTGTGGGACATACCAGGAATGGGGAAATAAATCAAGACAGTGCAGAATTGGCTGGGTGTGGTAAGTACATTAATCGAAGACTTTCAAAAAAAGAAAAGCTAAATAAAAAAGTTCTGCTTTAAATACGCCTAAAAATGATAAGTTTTTATTTATTGGTTGTGCTTAGGTAACATTCTCTACTTCTTTAGTATTCCAACCTTCTATCATACTGCTCCAGATGTTCTATTCCTAATTTAGGTATTGCCATAGTGTGATAGTATAGTGGAATACAGAAGGGCTGCCACTCAAATAATTTACACTGTCAATTTCATTTCATTTATTGGCCTACTTTGTTGTAGCTGTTTTCCTTACTTACACTAACACGTGTTCTGGTATTGGTTTTAGCACTGGTTTAACAGATATTACATTTTGCAAATCTTACTTTTTCTAAATAGCTGTTTTGACACATACTAGTAAATAAATATCTTAGTATGCAAGGATAGTGTTGTCACTAAAAAAACTTTTCCTTCCTCTTTCCAGTACGTACTGGACAGCGGGCGCTGCCATCTTCTTCCTTCTTCTTTTTACATCACCTGATATCGCACTTTCAATGGCTCATTCAATAGATCCAAAAAGAACAATCTTTGGGTTGGTTACTGGGGATAAAGAAAATGCAGATTTACTAAATACTTTTTTTAAGCTCTGTGTACACAAAGGAAAATGGCGGAGCTCAAGTGCAAATTCATAATAGCAATGTCACTGAAACAGTTCACAATGGCTCAAAATTGATATGATTGAGAAACAGCTGGGCAAAATTAAGGTTGACAAAGCACCAGGACCTGGTGGATTCAAGTGTCCTCAAAGAGCTGAGTTTAGGTATTTCAAAGCCATTATTCCTAATTTTTAGAGACTCTTTAGTCACTGGCATGGTACCATTGGATTGGCATAAGGCCAATGTGGTTCCTATCTTGAAAAAGGGAGCAAAGTCATTACCAGGTAACTACAGACCCATTAGTTTAACGTCCATAGATGGAAAGGTTCTAGGGATTTTGATAAAGAACCACATAGAGGAGTTTCTGCTAGAAAATAATATTATAAGTGATAGTCAGCATGGCTTCAAGAAAGACCGAAGTTGTCAAACAAATTTACTCTTTTTTTATGAGGAAGTAAACAGGTAGACAGTGGCGTAGCAGTTGATATAGTGTACTTGGACTTTGCTAAAGCATTTGACACTGTACCCCACAGATGGTTAATATGCAAGTTAGGGTCAATAGGTTTAGAAAAGTCAATCTGTAAATGGATAGAGAACTGGTTTAAAGATCGCATCCAGAGAGTAGTAACTGATGATTCATACTCCGAATGGTCCAAGGTTATTACCCTGTTTCCACTATAATAAGGCACTGTCGTATATTTTTTGAAATGCCAAAATATGCCTTAGGTCTTATTTTCAGGGGGATGTCTTATTTTTCCATGAAGAAGACTACAGTACACATTTATTGTTGAAAATCCTTCTGATCACTCATGTGCCATTGATTGTCCCCTTCTGATCACTCTGTGCCATTGATTGTCCCCTTCTGTTCACTGACTTACCTTTCTTTTGCTTCTACGGTACGGCCGGGTAACAGACTCCGTTAGGGCAGGGATCAGCAGCTTGCTTGTACTTCCTGGTGCGGAGTCGCGGGGGCTCATGTGCGGGCTTGTTACTTTCAGTTTGGCTCTGCACTGCAGCCAGGAGGAGATACACACTACAGCCATCGAGGAGACACACACAGTATCAGGTATCAGGATGTCTTATTTGCGGGAAAGTGCCTTATTTTAATTATTTTAGCAAAAATCGGGGGTGGCTTATTTGATGGGGATGCCTTATTATCGGGGAAACACGGTAGTGGTGTACCCCAGGGTTCAGTGTTGGGACCTCTAATTTTTAACATATTTAAAAATGTTATAGAGATTGAGGTCAAAAGTACCATTTCTGTGTTTGCAGATGACATCAAACTATGTAATGGAAATAAGTCCATACAGGATGTCTATAATCTACAAGCAGACCCGGATGTACTGTTTGATTGGGCAACCAAGTGGCAAATGACATTTATATATAGACATATATTTATATATGACATATAGATAAATGTAAAGTTATACACTTGGCAGCTAACAACATGCATGCTTCATACTCTCTAGGGGGAATACATTTGGGGGAGTCAGAAATGGAAAAGGATCTGGGGGTTCTGGTAGATCAAAGACCTAATAACAGCATGCAATGCCAACCTGAAATATCTAAAGCTAGCAAAGTACTTTCTTGTATTAAAAGAGGAAAAGACTACAGAGATGGAGACGTTATCCTGGCCCTGTACAAAGCATTGGTCAGACCACATCTGGAACATGCAGTCCAGTTTTGGGCACCAGTTCACAAAAAGGACATTGTGGAATTGGAGAGAGTGCAGAGAAGGGCAAATAAACTAATAAAAGGAATGGAGGAGCTCAGCTATGAGGAGAGATTAGCTGAACTGAATCTATTTTTCCTTGAGAAGAGACGTATAAGGGGGATATGATCACCCTGTAAAAATATATAAACGGCCTATATAGAGAACTCTCTTCCCAAATATTCACTTTGAGATCATTACAAGGAATAAGAGGGCACTCTCTGCGTCTGGAGGAAAAGAAGTTTAAGCTCTGGATAAGGAAAGGATTCTTCACTGTAAGGTCTGTAAAAAAATGTTGAATCGGCTCCCTCAGGAAGTAGTTTCAGAAACTACTATAGATTGCTTTAAGAAAAAGCTGGATGTTTTTCTAGAAGCACAGAACATAACTGGGTATTAAGGCTTTAAAGTAAAGATAACAGTGACTGTTGATCCAGGGAACATCCGATTGCCTTATGGAATCAGGAAGGAATTTTTTTCCCCTGTTGAAGCTACTTGTACTAGGGTTTTTTTTTTGCCTTCCCCTGGACCAACTATGTCTTATAGGGCAGCGGTCCCCAACCACCGGGCCGCGGCCCACTACCGGTCCGCGGCGGTGTTTTCAGTGGGCCGCGAGTACATGATCCATTATTAAAAACGAAGCGGCACCCAACCACCATCCGCGGAGTTTGTATGAGATGCCGGTAAATGTACACAGTAGTCTGTGTACAAGCAATGCGAGCACATGACATGCAGCTCGATGGGGGGGGGGGGGGGTTATTGGGAGATTAGATGTATGTTGGTGGGCTGGGTGCCTATGTAGAGGTAAGTTGCTGAAGGAGAATATAAGGTGAGTATTGCAATAACAATTTATATTTTTAAAAAGACTGGAAATGGAAGAGATAATTAAATAAATTTGCACTTTAAGACAAATGCCTAATCCATGATATGCAAAATCATTTCCCTGCCTTCATGCCAATGCAAGCCCCATCATTTTATTTTTATATTTAGTTCACCAAAATATTCGTTTGAATTAATGTATATATCTATTTACACATTTTAGTTATTTAAAGCTATACAAAAACCTAAACTATCCAGACAAAACACTTTTAACTGAATTAGATTTATTTACTAGTATTCGTTGCAAATACTTGTCAAAGTTTTAGTCCAACATAAAGTATTAGTAATATAGATAAGTTAATATTGAGCCATTGTAATTCCAGTGTTAATATTTATTTTGTATTGGTGCCATCTAGTGACTATTGTAAAGCTACATAAAATAGGAGAAAGAAACAAATAAGGGAAGAAATCAAAAGAAGGAAGGAAGAAAGAAGGAAAGGTAAAAAAATATTATATATATATATATAATATATATCTATATATATATATATATATATATATATATATATATATTTATATTTAAGACATATATATATACATGTATATATATATTACTGTTTTTTACTGTTATTTATTTTTTTGTTTTTTTTATTTTTATTTTTTGTGTACAGTGGCCATCCAACATCATTCATGAATCTGTCAACGAACAACCACAATGGAATTGAAGGGGATAGACCGCAGCAGGGCTCGTTCATTTTCCCTCCCCTCTCAATAGAGCAGAATGGCACTATATGTACAGTCTTTTGTCATTGGAAAGGATCGTGAAAGATTCTTTCCAACGACAAGTCTTACGTGTATATTTTTTCTTTTTTAAGCAGTCCACATGGCAAAACTTAGGGCTAAGTTTGAATAAATTTTGGCAAGGCAAAATCAAGTCTGAAAGCTACCTGTTCATCAGGCAAAACTCAGCAAGAGAGCTATGGGGGAGCATAAATAAAAAATATATAAATTGGGCGTTTTTATAAACGCATTGGCTCACGTTTTTATTGCAGATTTTATTGCATGCCATATTTTGGAATTTTTGGATGTATACCTCAAGCAAAATAAAGTGTAGCTCGATACTTAACGTAGGTAGAGACTAAACGTAGGTAAGATATCAGATCTTTCTCTGTACAGATAAGCTAAATGTAAACTGAAACTCTAGCAGCTTTATTAATGCTACCTAAAATTTTGAAAACCTTTATTGAATACTTTAGCAAGAGAATGAAGAAACCACAGAGCAATTTCTGTCTGGCTGGGTCTTTGTTGCAGCCAACCAAATGAGAGGAACATGAGTCTAAATAGAGATGTGTAGTGACAGAATAATAAACAAGTGGGATGTTTTTCTTGTAGCCTTGATGAATGATGCACCCAGGTGTTTCCAATAATGACAATAAGCACTACAACTCAAAGTATTTCTGATTCAAGTATAATGCATTATTAGGCCATTAGAGGCTGAGTCAAGAAGACCATTTGTGCTCAGACCTATCAATAATGCTCCTTCCCAGCCTGCATTTAGGCCAGAGAAATTAGTCATACTGATATTCTATTTAATAATAACCCAAAGAAGATGCATCAAGAATCTCATTACATTTTAACAGGGTTACAGTAGCCCAGAAGGACCACAAGTTTAATTTTCATAAGAGCATCCATTCCTCAATTATGTCAAACATGAAAATGTAAATGGCAAATTTAATGGTAACAATATCCCTCAAAGCACATTGGCAGGTAAGAACCATTATGTTGAGTGAATGCTGGCTGCATAACAAGAGGATGTTAAGTAAACAGCATTGAATTAAAATTGCAGATTCCAGTTACTTGGGGTAAACATCTCTATGAGTGTTTTATGCACAGGGTTTGCTTATGCAGATATATTGCGCTCATGTACAAGAATTCAGCGTGCTATAATAGTGCAGAAATATCTAATGGGCCAAATTCTGGTATTTTGGCATCCAACCTTCTTCCTGCTTTTATTTTCAGATTTGCATTAACATTGGTAGGGTTGTTTTTTTTATCAGAAAAAAGATACTTTCTGCAATTTCAAATTCATATTGTAGTTAAAGTTAACATTAATACCCAACCTTTATTTAGGCTTAAGATACAGAAAAGATACATTATAACCTCAGTTTATTTTTTTAATGCTACCTAAGTATTTATTTTTTGCTGAGGATAGTATATATATATATATATATATATATATATATATATATATATATTATTTATATTGGGAGTTTTTAAAGCTTCAGACCACAAAATGCTCAATTGACTTCTTGTACACTGCTATAATTGCTTAAAATTTCTTAGCAAATGTTGACATTAAAACAGGGAATCTTGGTTTGCATGTATTACATTCAGTGTTCCAGCTAGCCATTGGCATCAAATTGAACCTTTTCTAGCAAGTCCCACTCTACTGTGTACAATACCAAATACCGGTACTTATTTTCTACTTACTTTCGTTGGATTACATATATTTAATATAATTATATATATTATAATGTTTTTATGTATAATACAATTTGCCAGAAAACTGACAGAATTAGAGGGTAGCTTGAACTCTTTGGTCAGTGACCTGTACTATGCAATGAAACAGAAAAATTCCTATTTTACTATGCATGTATTATATTATATAGTATATGCCAATTAAAGTATGCTATGAGCAAGGACGTATTTGGAATTTTGCAGAGTAGAGTAGGGACTAGTCAGTTAAGAAATAATGGAAAAAAAGAATGAAAAAAAAAAAGAATGGGGGGGGGGGGGCAATTAGGGCCACCTAATAATGATCTGAATTTATCTAATGGTCTAAAATTTAGTACATAATACAGTGGATTTGACTGCTTATGGATCACTGGGGTCTTGGTGATATTCCTGTGTTGAAATATATCTGTTTAGAGCAGTTTTTCTCAACCTGGTACCTGTGGGACCCTAGGTTACCTCCAGAGATCCCTGGGGGGTTTCTTGGGCAATAAGCAGTTTGCCCCTCTCAGGTCACTTTAAGCTAACACCAATGATCTTTTTTGCTATCTGCAATGAAGATATTCTTCCAATGGCCACTAACCACAACCCTAATATACTATGATCTGTGGATATAGTAATTATAGAAGGGGTTCCCTGAAGACTTGAAAGAAATTTAAAGGGATCCCCCATGTAAAAAAAGGTAGAGAAAGATTGGTTTAGACACTGATCATGGCATTGGTTTGTATTGTCTAGATTTACTACTGTAGAGTTACAGCTATATAGATAAAACTAATTATGCTGATTGAATGTATGCTATGGCTAAGCCCAGCTAGGGATTGTACTTTGGAACAGGCAGATAAACATAGACATTACAGTTCCATTTTTGCTGATTATTTAATCACCAGTCCCACCCAGCCACATGTTCCAGATAACAGCAGCAATTATGTAAGTAGGCAGTGGAATATATTTGTTTATAGCTCAAGTAACTGTTAAGCTAATTGAACACTTTTCATTCAGTAAAGGGGTTGGCGTGAAATGGCTAATTATGTTATTGCCAATGCATTTGTAATTGTATTGAAAATGATAAGCAATCTCAGGAGACTAGAGAAGAAACAGAAAATAGGTATTAAACAGCAAATTTCATTACACCAAAAAATTACTCTTTAATTCCATAAATTAAAATAATATCCTTTTATAATCATGCTGTCTTTACCAGAAAAAAGGGCATGATATTTCTCATTGGAAAATAAACAAACTTACCTGCCTGTCTGCAATTTTTTTAAATATAAACTTACCTCTCCTTGCTCCAACATTTTCACCCAGTCCTCTTCCAGGTTTGGGATCTTGAGCCATCCTGACTGGCGAGGCTGGAATGGCATAACTCCTGCTTGTGTGCTTAGGAGTTAATTCTTGGCAGCTAGGTATGGTGAGATAGTCCAAAGTACCCATCAGGGATCCCTATGACACTGGTACATATCAGCATTGGGCACTTGTACTTTGGTAGGGTGCCCATTTGTTGGGAAAAAGCCCTTTAAACTGAAGGGTCATGTTGGCTGTCCCTAATACTTGGTACACCAGCCTGGATAGGCATTCTAGGCAGATACTGACTACAAATTATTATTAGCAATCATTGCATTTTTATTAAAAATCTTATTTTTATATATAATTTATAGTCTATAGGTAAATATAGTTTATGTCTTTTTTAGGTTTGACAAGTGAGTATCAAGAGAAGGTACAGAAAATTTAGTATTAACCCATTTACCCATGTTGCTACAGAAAAACAGGTGTTGGTAAATGATAACAACTGTTCCTTTCCTACCATGACATGCAATATCAGTGAAAGTGAATTCTTTATAAATAGTCTCTTAGGAAATTATGATGACAAGTGCATGGTTAATATCAGTATAATGATTTTTGGAATTCACTAGTTGTGTTAATAAATATAGTTGGTTAATATACTTGCTACTATCATAAACATTAAAGGCTGTAAATGCAGTTATAATGTATTCACTTGTGTTTTACGTATGACTAGCAAATTTACACCTTCATAAAGTTGATACGGAGGACAAGAACATGTGTTTTCAAGAGAGGTGGTCAATTAAGACCATTGTAAAAGTCCATTTGTCATCACTAGAGAGGGCCAAAGTCATATTTCATTGCCCTCCATGTCTCCACCAGCAAAACTTCACAAGAAGCCCATAGTTGCCTTGGCATGTAGCACTCATCACTCAGGCCCCTGAGCATCTTGTAATAATAAACCAGTAATTGAAAGTGGAGTTCAGTGCTGCTGTTTGCATAGACACAGTGCTTGTTAAATGATTGCCACAGCAGGCAGTTCTCCAAGGTGATGAAAGAACCTATTAGTCTGCTTAGTCTGTGGCCAGTACGAGTGTGAAGACAGGATCTTTTCAAACAAATAACGGTCACACAGATTTAGACACTCTGTTTGCACGAAAGTTCCTGTTTAATCGATGTGATAAACACAAAGGTTTAAAATTCCTATAATAGTTTTCAATACAGCTTTGAATTCCTCCAAACCTGATTATTAATAAAAATCTAAAAGTTCATCTGGTATTTATCCTTATCTCAGCAAATACTTTTATGTTAACTGTGTTATTCTGTGTAAAACACATGAATAGTTGAGTTACTGGTATAAAAATGTTGCAGTGATAAATATTAAAGTGATAAAATAATGTAATATTGGTAACATTGACACACTCTTATGTCCCTAAAGTCCAAGGGTAATACCTGGGATTATGTAAAAGATGTAGTGTTTTCATTGCAATACTTGAGTGATTACAAATAATTTAAATTTAAAGAATGCATTGACCCTGATAGTAACAAGAAAAAATATAAATTATTATTGTATGATAGCCAAAAAGATCATTGGTGTCAGTTAAACTGACCTGAAAGGCACAAACTGTTTTTTTGCTCATAGAACCGCTAGCAACCTCTGGAGGAACCCTGGTGGAGAAACACTAGGTTAATGTGTTTTGTAGTTTTGAGATGGTTATTATAGGTCACATGCTCCTAACCATGGTTAAAAGCTTTTGTGCATGGTTGTTGGAAACAAGTAGATGGCGCTGTTTCCTTGTAAAATGTGTAACCAACTGTTTTAAGAATAAACTGCACAGCAAGAGTTTGTTACCCAGTTTAAATGAGGACACAGCACCATCTACTGCTGTAACCTGAATATAAACCAATATTTTATTATAACTGGTATTGTCATGTAAAAAAAATATCTGTTTATACTGAAATATTTCCTATGACATTTTATACAGTTTTTTCTTTTTAATTTAATTTACAGCCACAAAATGTTATAACTTGTGTGATGTTTTTTCTTGATAAATAAGAAGCGCACTTTTTAAACGTGCCTGTGCTCCTCTAGTGCATCCTCTTACAAATTTGGCAGCTAGACTTGAGCACTGTTGGGTCAGAGCAGGCCTCATGCTTTACCACACCCAAAAGCACTGGATATTATTACTGGCTATGGCAGTGAAAAAAGAGTGGAAACATTCTGGAGAGGTAAGTATTGGTCAGGGGGACACCTGGAGACACTCAACAATGGCCTAAATGAATGGAACATCCATATCTGAAATAGTATTTTAATTTGTTAAAACCAACATTTATGGAAAAACACATATAGCAGATAACAGACCAAATAATCTGATATACAGTATATCATGCAAGGAAAATGACAGATGTGAATCAATGAATAGTACTAATAATATTAGTAATAATATTGCTATTAGGTTAAAGGAGTCACTTTTAAAATCTTTTTTTTGTCCAAAATGGCATCGGTGCCCTCTTCAGTGTCACCCTCTGCTCAGGGATCCTATTCTCTGCTCACTTCCTCGTCTAGGTAAGGTGACTCTGTGACAGCTGCCCCTTTACCTTAGAGCAGGCATGTCCAAAGTCTGACCCGGAGGCCAATGTTCAGATTTCCACCGGCCTCTGTCATAAAATCAATAATACGCGGCCCGCCAGAACTGTTTACCACAGTATAAAATACACACGTACAATAAAGCTATTTTATATTTCATTAGAGTTGATCAACCGCCTTGCAATTATCAGCCCGCTACCTGGCAGGCATAATCGGCAGGACGGGAATCCCCATGTTTGAATTGGATTATTATGGTGGGCGTGTGCTGTGCGGGACGCACACTGACAACTTTGATTACAAGAACGTGCTGTGCACGGAGCCCGCATTGACATTGGACTCACGTGTCCCTAGTGGGCGTGTGCCGTGCGGGACCCATGCAGACCACGCTCACACTAACCCTGAGTATGTGCTGAATGGTCGGCCTCCACACATTTTCACCTCACCAAATCTGGCCCTTTTTTCAAAAAGTTTGGACACCCGTCTTAGAGGGCTACAGTGTTCCGCAGGCTCCACCTGCTGGCGAGGATGGGAACACCACCTGAAGTGCATACAGGCTAAAGTGCACTGAGGCTAAAACATGGCAACAGCCTGCAGGGCAATATCCTCATTTCTAGAGGCTCTGGAAAAAAACAGGCTTAGACTCTGCGCCCTGTGCACTTCTCTGACATTGGGATTTGTGACATGGAGGTCCACCATCCTGCCCTGAGACACAACTTTTTTAGGGTATTGGTCCCAAGCTGTTGCATCAGAATTGTAAAAACAGTACATGTACATATGTACTGGCCTTTAGTATACAACCGATTGTGCTCCAGATTATTTTTTTCTCTCTGTATCCATGCTTTGATTCAAAAATCTAAATCAAAATCTCCTCACTCAAATACATTTAAAGAGATTTTAAAGATAGATACAATAGTATTGCCAACATTAAGGGGTTGAAAACCACCAGATACATCCACACAGGATGTGAAACAATGTATTGTTCCATTATTTAGTAATAAATAAATATATATATATATATATATATATATATATATATATATTGCATTCATCCTTGTGAAATAATTGTTCCAGAGTGCCTACAGCTGCAGAAGTAAATGATTTCTTACTTTTAAAGCTCATTTGTCAAACTTATCTAGATTTAGAGTTCTAAATCTAGAGAAAAAGATCTTCTATGCCACCAGCATCAGATGTAGTCTATGACCAGGGCACAAAAAGATGGTCTTCAACACTGTCTGAAAAGGAGGGCTGAAACTAAGCCTAATGACAGCTCCAGGTTGCCCCCAGGGCTTTCACCCAGAACTTAAAGTTTTTAGTTTAGATTCTCCCTTTGTTGTGATATAAATGGACCGGTCTTCCCAGACTATTTCAAGGTGTAACAGGAAATGGGGTTCAGGTAAACCTGGTAGAACAATGGGAACATAACAATTAGAGACAAAGAGGACACACAAAACTACAGAGAAGAAACAGAAATGGCTGTGTCCTAAGCAAGCAAACATTTGGAACTGAAGCCCATGATGCAAAATATCACATAATTGTGCAAATGATTGTTATATGCTTAAAGCACAGCAATAGTTTATGATTTTTTGCTTAGGTATACCTGTATGTTGTATCCATTGTTTTCATTGGTGTTTGCTGACCTATTCCTCTTGCATGTAGGCATGTGTACATCTTCAATCCAGTAGGATACACACATTACACCTTGATATTGTATACTTACTTACACAAGAGTTGACAATGCTCATCTTTAACCAGTGATGCCACTTGCCACTCGCCTTGTCCCGACATCCCAACCTCCCACCTTACTACCCTCCCACTGGTTTAAACCCAGATTTGACAAACCTGAATAAAACCCTACATTTCATTAAAAAGCTTTCATTAAAAAAAATATCACCATGTGGATTAAGCCCTGTTTCTCACAACCCCCTCCTAACCATGGATACATATCTTGAAAACATTAACAAAGTCAAATTATGACACATAGACTAATGTTCTATTCAAATGAATAGGTTGAATATCTCAGAATTTAATATCTAGGCTGTGATTACTAGGGAACATTTAGTCTTCCCCGGAATCATTCATCAGAATAATCTTACAGTTGCTTGCAGAAATCTTTAATCAGGCAGTGACATTGCGACCTGAGCCTTTCTTGAATTGGCTAAGCTAGTGATTTCACATTCTAGCCATAACGGTTACACAATATTAAATGTACACTAGCAATGTGCGGAGTTACAATATTGAAATTTAACCAGAAGATGGCATGGGTGCACACTATTAAAGAGTAAATCAAGCACAGAGAGATGGACAATGTCAAGAGAGCCAGCAGGGAAGAATGTGTGTTATGTGAGGGCTATTTGTTTGTTACTTGTAATTTTAAATCTGGGGATTTCCAAGATAATGCATAGATATATCAATCAGAAGTGAGCATATTAAAAAACGGAAGTAAACTGAAAAAAAAATCCTCACCTTTAACTTTGCAGAACGGTCGATCCTTCCGGAGGTTTCCTGAATCGGGTCCTGCATCGTTCTGGTTATCCCCCTTCATGCCCTAGGCGCCTCCATCTACTTTCTCTTTCTTCCATCTTCTTCCTATGTTACCTGATCTTGCACTGCACAGGGGCAAGATGGGGTGATATATATGGGGAAAAAAAGTTGATCACACTGCACATACGTGAGATCGGTATTTTTTCCCCCATTGAAGAAAAAGCTCCTTCTGTGCATGCCCAATCTCAGGCATGCACAGAGGGGGCAGCCACAAGCCTCCTGGGATCCATGACGAATGTATGGAGGCTCTGCACTCCCATTCAGTTTTGATTGCTGCGGTGATCAAAACAGAAGGGGATTTTTACCTTATATACCAGGGTTGTCTACCTTTTTATGTAAGGTAAAAAATTTTGTTTTAGGTGAAGGGAGATTTTCCTACACATTGCTGCCAGTAACTTTTTTAAAGAAAACTGCCATTATTATTTGTTTTGTCCTCTAAATTCCCCCATGAGTGAGGATCTAAAATGTAATGGTTTAGATGTGACTGGTTGGGTTTAAAATATACCTGAATTTTAGCTTTAATTCCAAACAGACTGAATGGTCTGACTGTTGGAATCTCAGCCAGGACACTATCTGCATGAAGTTTGCAGGTTCTCCCCGTGTTTGCATGGGTTTTCCCAGAGCACTCCAGTTTCCTCCCACAACCCAGAAACATGCAGTTAGGTTAATTGTCTTTCACTTGAAATAGGCCTTAAGGTGCGTACACACTTACAATTTTTATCGTTCCAATCGAACGACGAACGATCGATTGGGCAAAAAATCGTTCGTAAAAAAGTAACCAACGACGCCGACGAACGAGGAAAGTCGCTGGAAACGAACGACCGGACGGGCGGATCGGATTGGACGACGATCGTTGAACATCGTTCGTGTGTACGGTCGTTCGTTGATCGTCCATGGGCTGAGCATGCGTAATGAACGAACGTCCGTTCACTTTCCTGTCGTGCACATAGTTCCTCTATCGCTTAAACGATCGTATCTATTGTGTGTACAATATCTACGAACGATCGTGTCGTTATCTCTATGTGCAGGATCGGTGCTATACGATCGTTCGTGTATATCGTGCAGGAACGTTCGTCGCCGTTTTCCGACGATAATAATTGGAAGTGTGTACGTAGCTTTAGACTGTGGTAATAACAAATGACTTAAGATAGGGACATTATGTGAGCCCCTTTGAAGGACAGCTAGTGACATGACTATAAACTTTGTAAAGTGCTGTGCTAAAGCCTGCTTATATGATTGGCTAAATTAAATCAGAGGAGAGATGACACATATACTTTCTGTCACAAGCAAGATTATTGCAGCTGACAATAAAGGTAGTTTTACCACGAAAACTTTCCTCTGGTCCATGGAAACATTTTGTTGCAAAAAACCTGATTGTGGAGGTGGGGGGCGGCTGATTAAAATAATTTTCATAGAGGTATTGGGCCTGACTTATTAAAGGTCTCCAAGGCTGGAGAGATAGACTTTTATCAGTGAAGCTGGGTGATCCAGCAAACCTGGAATGGATTTCTTCAAGTCATTTGCTATTTGTTATGCAAATGTTTTTAATCCTGGACTAGGTCCATTTCAGGTTTTCTGGATCACCCAGCTTCACTGAGAAGTGTATCTTCTCCAGCCTTGGAGAGCTTTATTAAATCAGGCTCATAATCTCAACTAAAACAATAGGAGACTAAACTGACTTTGCACTTGGGCCTACACATGGTTAACATTTATGCATTTGGTACTTCTAGTTGCTGTTTTTAGGATGCTATATCTTTTCAACAGGTCCTGCTATTCCCCTCCACTTCAAATGGAATACTAATTGTGATTTTTTTCTGTACATATGAACGTCTAATTGAATTTTACATGGGTCAAGATTCATCTAATGATATAAACATTCTTTAAACTTCAGTTGTGACTATTTTTTGCTAGATAAATCATTATGTACAGATGTTTTCTTGACTGCGAGCTTTGACAAGTGTTTATTTGGGTTCCCACCAGATAATACATGACCTCTAAAATCACACTTGTCAGCGCTATTATCTAAAACCTATGTGTATATGTTTGATTTAATTTGTTTTAACCTTATGTGAGTGACAGTGGTCCTCTGCAAGTCATATTTCAGCAAGTCATAGAATCCAGCTTCTACAGTGATACATGTGTCTGATCTTTAATTTATAAAAATAATCACTGGGAAAAGAAAGAATTTTACTCTGGGCCTAGTAGACTTTTCAAAAAACATTTGTAAAACTTTTCCTTAAAAGTATAAATTTGATGTAGCTGGGCATGCCTCCTATATTTCCCATTAAAGGATGAGGGTCATCTTCTGGTTTGGTTAATCTAGAAAAAAACAACAAGTTTAATTACTGTTTGTAATTTCCAAATAAAAGTATACAGTTAGTAAAAGTACAAACAGTAATTAAGATGGTTGTTAATAGCTAGATTTATCAACCCATAAAAAAATCCTCTCCCAGTGGATTAAACTCTACCTACTAGAACAACTCCTAACCACAGTTATATATGTAGAGAACTAAATATTGGTTAAACGTGAGGAAAGAAATTCATTGACTGCTGTTATGTTCAGATTAATAGGTTTTGATATCTGAAGATGTATTATATCTGAGTTGTAATAGTTTATAGGTCTTACTATATGAAATGAAATTATGTTGCAGGTTGTGTCTCCTAGAATGATCCCAACATTGACAGTGGAAGGAAGTAGAGATTACTATGGTGCTCGATTGGTCTGAGACCTGGTGACCATGGATGCCATTTAAGTACAGTGAACTCCCTGTCCTGTTAAAAAAACTGTAAATAATAAAAACTGTTTGAGATTATTCGAAATTTGTGACATGGTGTGTTATTCTGCTAGACATAACCATCATAAGATGGGTACTGGACATAGAGGAATGGTCAGAAACAATATAGGTAAGATGTGGCATCTAAACAATGCTCAGTTGGTACTGAGGACCCAAAGTCTGCTAAAAAATATCTCCTACATTATTACACCACCACCCGCTGAAAGGGGGCAGAATGGATCCATACTTTCATGTTCTTGACGCCAAATTCTGACCCTACCACCTGAATTTTGCAGCAGAAATCAAGACTCATCAGACCAGGCAATTTTCTCTTTTACAGTTTTTGTAAGGCATTGTGAATTGTAGCTTCCAGCGCCTGTTCTTAGCTGACAGATTTGGATCCGTTTGTTCCGAGATGCTCCTCTCCATACCTTGAGTTCTATCAGCTTCAATTAGTTTGGCCATTCTCCTCTGACCTCTGTCATTAATAAAGTAGTATCCCCCAAAAGAATTGCCTTTCACTGAATATTTTCCCATTTTCCGACCATTCTCTATAAACTCTAATTATACTTCTCTATAAATACTAATTATACAGGCAAAATGCTTTGAGTTTCTTCAATGTGATTGGCTGATTAGATACAGTATTTACTTAAACTGAAGAAGCACTTTGGATAGGCCGTGAAACATCTTTAACATTACAAAAAAAAATGTTCAGTTGAAAGTGACTACCAACAGATACCTAAATTGCGGTTGAACAGATGTACCTGGTGGACACACGTCAACATGCATTTAAAATGCAATGTTGTACCTGACTGTATAACCTATTAGTGTGTAACAGTATAAAACAACACTTTACTCCTCTGATCAGAAGCAAAGGTGTGGCTGTTCTTGAAACGCAATTAAACAGTACATGGGGATTTTAAAGATCTGGAGAAGATACAATTTTCATAATATCGTGTCACCAGGCCAAGTGATGTCATGCATAAATAGGAAACAAAAGCCATTGTCCCATGCACTTTAGCTATTAATTCAGTCGCATGAACCATTTTACTACATAAAGCCTTGAGTGCAAAGTGTTGTCTCGAATTTCCAGTAGACACTCTTTGAAATTTAGAGCAATTTGTTTTTATAATATTCATATTTATCTTAAAAATATTATACAAAGCCAATATAATAAAAAGCTTTCCCTCTCCGCAGAAATTCCACTTTGGGTTAACCCAATTTTCTTGCTCACTTAGGGACCTTTAAACAAAATGAAATCCTAATGATGTGGATGCCATGCATAATTAATTGCACTTTTACAGTCTTCCTCACAAAATCCATTCTCATTAGATTAAAGAATTTTCGCAAAGAAGCCATAGTCATTCTTCTTTAAGTGAATACTTTTTTGGAGATTTGGAGATGTTAGAAAGCTAGATATAAATATATCTATATATAGTCCTCTTTTAGGCAGATGTTAAAGGTAGCCACACACATGATTTTTAGAATGGCTATACCTTATGTCAGTTATGCGAAAACCAGCCCTCATATACAAAGTAATCAGAACATGTTGGTTAACTATCCTAGTTTCCACCAAAGAAAAATTCAGAGAATCCCATTGTTTTATTACCTTCCTGATCATTTCTGTTGATGGTAAAGCTCCTAATGCAATTTTTCCTAGCAAAATACAGTATAGTAAAGCTTTTGTACGAAAGCACCACAAACGTTTATATCTTGTGTCTTGTATAGAAACTTTTAAATTAGGACTATGATCCATCTTTGACCATTCAACTGTTTGCATATTCCTAACAAGCAATAAAAAAAAAGCTTTAAAACAAGATTTCATCATGGCGTAATTCAAGCTAAAGTTAAATCTTTTAGTTTGGCTCCCCCTGTTTTTATTTCCCCACCTTATGAAGATTTTAAATAAAACCTGTTTACACTACAACATTTATTTTAGACCCAGAGACATAATCAATTTGTGAAAGGCAAGCAATTCATGGCAGGTAAAGGATTCTGTACACTGTAAAAACATCACTCAGTCTCTTGCAGACCATTCCAGGTAACATCTATATGACAGACTGAGCCTCCATGAATAAAAGGATCAAAATGCAATAAATTAGGGGCTAGCTCAGTGATAGTAGGACTGGGATTGTAAGGGCTAGATGCAGATTTGCTGCAGCTTCTAATAGACACTGTAAGAAATTTATGCAGTCAAATCGGTAAAAGTGATTTAAATAGAATCATGTACAACCATGCAAGATTAAAGGCAAAGCTGGAGTTCAGGTTAAAATAATTTTAAATACATTCACTTTCATTTCAATCAGCAGTGAGTTGGTTACCAGCCACCGTTGTAATTTAAAATTTGAACTTTGAGGATAAATCATTCCAGTGCCTGTAGGTCAGTGAAGTCTCGTTTTAAAGCTTCTTCATTGCATTCAAAGGATATGTAAATGGTCAGATGGCCATAGATCTACAATAAGGCACTGTTTTGTATGTCAAGTATTATTGAATGTATATATGAATTTTTACACTGTTTTGGATACTTTTTTTTTGTCTAAAAAAAGGAAGGTTGAAGTGAAGCTTTTTCGCCTTTGGGTACCATCTTGAATTGGTCCTCACTCAGAAAATCATTTTTTAAAGGTCTCCAAGACTGGAGAAGATAAACTATCATGGGAGAAAACTTGATAGATCCAGCAAATGTAGAATGCATCTGGTCCACAATGAAAACATGTGCTAATAGCAAATTATTTTACAAAATCCAATCCAGGTTTGCTGGTTCACCCAGGTTCTGCCACCATAGTCTATCTTCTCCAGTGTTGGAGAGCTGTAATAAATCAGGACCACAGACTTCCCAAATTTATTGCTTCCACTTATCATGGGAGTCACAAAACATTACACAATGGAGCTACGATTAGCCTTGGAGCAATTTTGGCTCTGGGTCACAAGGCCTGTATAGGAGCTGCAAGCCAGCAGGACTTTTTAGAAGCTGGTGCTTATCTTTGATGAACTGCCTGAAATTAGACTTGCAAAGTGTATGTGTGGATCCTGGCACCACAAGAATGCACATGTAAGCCAAACAAATTAAGAAATAACTCCAATAATGATATTGTGGTATGGAGGTCTTTTGAAAGTACGCTTGGACAGTAAGTAAAGTGCACTTTCATATGGAACAAAGTTTAAATGCGTAGTTTATTGTTGCTTTAACAATGTTTCTGCAGAATACAATTCACTCTTTGCAGGTAGTATCATAAACATTCTTGGCCAAGTGTGCAGTGACTCCTAGTGGAACTACATAAATTTACATGTTCACAATCCACAGTACAACAGATAAAGTCCTATTTTCTATAACTTTCAAAAGGAATTTGTTGCAAAACCTAAATATCACATGAGACTTGTAGCAGAATCATGCAGGTTTTTGTAAGAGATACCAGATTTTGGCTTAGCACATTTTTCTCTTTCTCCTATAAAAGTAATATTTATATGCAGGTTTGATTTTTGCATCAAAAGCTATTTTTTAAAGGAAGGGCACAGGGAATTTGCAACAGCTCAGCATCGTTCATAACAATGAAAAAAAGATAACCCAAAACTTCTTACCTTCATAAATTGCATTAAAATCCCATCTGCCTTTTTTTTATTCTAGAGAGTAGAGCGAGAAAGATAATTCAGCATTTTTCCTGCAATTTAGAACCCAGGAAGGAATTTTAGATTTTCTCTTCTCTCATGGATGAATATATTTGAAAAGAATGCATTCAAACTTGCCTGTTTTATTCTGTTAATCAAGCGTCTGATCAGCGAATACAAGAAGTATGCAGGTATTACTGGATCCCAGGGATGTGTACTTATAACACTTGGTTGGTATAAAGAGAAGTCTCTGTTACTTGTATCACATTATGTCATCATTTTTTACAGTGACAATAGTCAATGCAGGGATGAGGAGGAAGTGACACCTGAGAACAGGTTATGAAAGCTGGATTAGGAAGAATGTTTTAAAGGGATGTTTTGCCACTATATAAAACATTTATAAAAACATGAAAAGCAATGTGTTGATTAACTTTTATTGCTTTTTGAGTTTAGTTTTCCATTAATCCTTAGTTCTCTTTAAACACAATCAGAAAATGCATTCCACACTAAAGATGGCTGTTACCCTATTTGTAGTGCTTAGATTTTAGCACTAGCAAAGACTCAACATATAATAAATTTGGCACTGATGCTATGAAGTGTTCAACCTAGACGTTATATTAAGCCGGAAGAAATTGTAGGTGGGTGGCAGTCAAAAAAAGGCGCGTGATTACTGAAAAGTGCCGGGTGGGGAACCTGGCTAAAAGTTGCTGGGAGAACACTGCCATTTGTCTAGTTTGGGGGCTTAGTAGTGGGTAAAGAGTGAATACAGTTTAGGTCTTGCATGGAGTCCCTTACATTAAAGCAGAATTAGTTCCACATTCAAAACCTGGGAGCAGGCAGGATTATACAGCAGAAAGGACAGGAGACGTAACTTCTGCAAAAAAAAAATAAATAAATAAAATATGAACCCGTCTGTTCACAATCTTGATTTCTAAATACACTGCATGCAATAGTCAGTGTATGATGCCAGGTATTCCAGCTGGGAATAAATGAATGAGGTTACACCATCCTTGCCTGGCCAATTAAGGCAGCAGAAAGAAAGAAACAGATGGAGATGGAGTTGCCCCTGATGGAGCTGGGACAGGCGAGTGTAAATTAAAATAAACTTACCTGCAGGTTAAATGTTTTTATTATGAAGAATAAGTTCTGCTTTTGTGAGCAGGAGGAGGATGGCCCCCTAAATTGGTAGGAAAGGTGCCCATTTACACTGGGATGTGACCCCCCTAATTGATCAACAGTGGGTGGATAGTGTGGATAGCGCCCTTACATTGGTGGAAAGTCGGAAAGATTTCCTCTTACACTAAAAGGTCAAAGATAGCATGATAGACATCCCTCAGTTCAGACAGCTGTAAGAATAATTTATGTCTGTTGTTACCTAAGAAATGGGAGGAGATGTTTCAACAATCACATGCCACTGGTGCTAAAAAAATATGTAGGCACCTTGGGTAGCTTGGTTACTATTGATTGGAGCAGTATGCATTGACGGAGATGGGTCAGAGTGCTGGAGACCCAGCCCACTGTTTCGTATAGGAACAGCGGTGAAACTCTCCAACATACTGCCAGCACAGGATATTTAAACCTTAGTTGCAATAACTGGCAAGAAAATTGTAAACGAGGATCATTTATTTTTAAATACTGTAATATCGTAAGAAGGTTTACTTGGGCTTGAATGCAACCAGGAGAACAAATGTTTATCTCGGACAACGGTAAGATGATTCTCAAATAAGATTACTTGGACATTTTGGTAAAGATCAGTTAATGATCTGTATATACAAGTACTCCAGAGTGCCTAACCACATGATCAGACTTTTATAAGTTTTTACGCTGGAGAGAGGCTAATACTATTTTGTACTTGTAAATACAGAGAGCTAACCATACAGGACACTACAAAGAAATGCTAACACACACGAGTCAGATTTCACTCTGCAATTTATGAGAACAGATTTGTTTCATTAAAAAACAGCTTAATTACAGATTGTTTCTTACATATCATCATTTACATAAAACATACTGTGTGCATAAGATACAGGTTATGTTTTCATAAAATCAAAAAATCCTTTTCAGATGTTATGTAATTGTGAATTACATTATGAATCTTACATTGATAAAGAATAATCGATTCATTTGTACAAGGTAATTGCTACAAGTATCATATTGCAAATTTACATAAAGGAAAATTTGCATCAGAATACTCTTTTTCCCCGTAAAGTAAAAAAATATGATTTAAAGTGGACTTTTAATGTAATTTGTTTAGTCGGTTTTGTAACAATGTATTATGTAAAATAAAAGTAAATCATTAAAAACAAGTATGATGGTTGCTAAGGCTTACAAGAAAATTTTTACAATACAGTGATAAAATACAGGACATCAATGAAATTTTAAGTAATTCCAACCATTAATTGATTTCCTCCCTTTTGGTCTTTAAAATATACCACTGAAAGCCTTTGTTATTTGTTGGATAAGTGCAATTCTATGAGCTGCAATGAAGTCTCTAAAACAGTGTAATCCGCCCTGTTCAGTTTACCTCTGTTGACTACAGAAGACAAAAAAAAAACAATGATAAAAAGTCTGACACCAGTGTGGAGTAAACTGTGTATTTAGAAATTGGTTTCAAAAGTTTCTTAACCAAACATTATGGCAAATATTCCTGGTCCACGTGTTTAATGGCAGTGATTGATTCTAGAATAGAGAACGTTTGGTAAATGTCAGATTTTTTGCTTTATAAATAGACCCCTACGTTCTCTTAGGGGTCCCTAGATTTTCTCTCACTTACTACGTCTCCAGGACATAAAATTGGGAGAAATCTCTGTTTCAAGCAAGATAAGGACAGGTTAGATTTTTTGTAAGGGCATTATTAAAATATGCATTTCTATCAGAGAGGTTATGTGCTTCATTTTCAAGCAGTAAAACTCCCTCAAAAAGAGGCACAGATAAAAAACACAAAACTAACAAAGTTTTTTAACCCCTCTTTACTCTATCTGGAGCAACAAAAGCTTTGTTAGAATTCCACTTTAAAATAAACTGTATTAAGAGAAAGACCGTAATTCCTAATTTTCTGAATGACAATTGTACCCTTCAGCTGCAGTAACAAGTGGGTATCTTAAGAATGGAGATCAGGTGTTATGACTTCACTTTCTGCACACATCAAAAATGAGAAACTAACACATTAACAGACAGCTTCAGGTAATTAGCCAAGAAGACCATTGGAATACATGTGGGAGGACTTGTAATCCTATTCAGTCAGTGGTAAAAATCCAAGCACCTCTGCCAACATCACAGCAAGATTGGTGACCTCACATATTTTCTACTGCAAATAAGAAAAAAGGTCTCAATGAGCAAAGAATATGTTTTTACATTGTGCAATTTTTTTAACTGGACATATTTTTTTACTACCAGCCAAAAAAAAACATTTTTATGTCAGTTTACAAAGGTTTTTACCTAATGCCGAATTTTAAAGATCGATTTGTTATTCTGGCACTTTACCCATAGTATCTGTCCATTCAACACATAGTGTGTGTGTTTACCAGCATGGCACTTTACTGTCTGACCCATAGCCCGAGTTGCCTGTGGCTGGTGTGACACTGGGTGGATGCGATGAGCCTAGTAATATCCCTGCGAAGCCATGCCAATCACTACTCACCTATTGAGTTTAAAGTTTGCATGTGGGGGCCACCAAAAGTTTTAATACTGCCATAATAGGTGTCAAGGTGGACTATCCAAAAGAAAGTAACAACTGTTAGAAAGGAATAAAACTTGGCTTAAGTGACCAATGAACAATTAGTAACTGAATATACATTTACAGCTTTAAGTAATATATAGGTATACCCCAAATACAAAATGTACCTCAAATACATGGATGTTCTTTGAATACTGGAATTCACTGATAGTCATACTTACCTTTTCTTGATTAAACTGACTCCCTTTATATAGGCTACCTATCACATTACTTTCATCTCACAAACAGAAACATCACAGTTGACTGTGTGCACGAGAACACTGTATTTAAAGCATTTATTAAAAATAGATGGCTGTTGTATTTGCCATATCAAAGTACATTACCTAAATGTAAAGCAACAAACAGCATGTATTGCACAATGACGATGTTCCCTGTAGATTACAAACTTTGTATACTTTATAAAATCCTATTAAGTGAGGGAAAGAAGTAACCAAGCAATCTTTTTGAAAATATCATACTTTTCCTGAATACTTTATCATGTGACTTTATTATGCTTTTTTTTAGTTTCTGCAAGAAAGAATTCTAAGTTGAACTCCAGCCAAAACTTTGTAACTTTGTATTTGTACTACTACTGTTGCCATTGGAACAGAAAGTGAAAAGTAATCCTTCCAATGGAAAAGCAAACTGAAACAAATGCCCCACAAAAAGAAAAAAAAAAACATTGGATCTACTACTGTCACATTAAAAAAATCCAAATCTGAATCTAAAAAACTGAAATTTTTATGGGCCTATGTTGTCAAGCTTTTAAGTGGTGCTGATAAGCCAATGAAACTTGCTTTGGTCAAACCTTTGAAAGCATGTTTCCACTATGGCAACGCGCTGTGTTTTCGAAAATGCATGACAATGCCAATCATAACGGTGTGCGTTGTATTAAAGTAACCAATTCAAATAAACACACCAAATAACGCAAACATTTGTGCATGCTGCAACTTTAAAAAAAAACTGCACAACAGCATACCGAAGTGCATTGGCAAGGTGTCATTAAAAATATATTGCAACCCACTGAACAAATGTCTTCTTTGTTGTCATGTGTTGCACTTACACATTTAGTATATGCATTCCTACTAGCACAACACGCTAGTAGGAACAGACAGAACAGTAGGAACAGACCTCAGTCAGTGCATAATTTAGAATTTACTAACATGCTTTAACCTTTTTGCTACCAGAGAATATCATTCCTGCACATTACAAAAGGCATTTTTAGCATCAGGGTTAATAAAAGCTCCCAAAACGTTATATAGCAGAAGGACTATAGATGAAAAGGCTGGCAGTTAAAAATGGTTATGTTCCACATATATTTGTACACGTTCTTATCAAACCTATATTTTAGGTAAAAAAAAATGGAAATTAATTTCAAAGTGCAAAACCCAATAAATCATTATTACTATTTCTATAAAAGATGAGATGTATATCAAATAAATTGATACCAAATGTGTCAAGCTTAACAATTATGTGTGCCTGCAAAACCGTTACAATCTAGGATACCCAATATTATTCATAGCAGCCTTTTAAGGATTTTTACAGCTCATCAGTTTAGATTTAACTATACCCATAGGTTTAAAATTTATTCCTGTCACTCCAGAATGTGTATTAGGCTGTGACAAGTTCTCTTTATGGAGACATCAAAGGTCTTTTAGACCTCTAATGTACAGCCTTTACTATTTCTAAGCTAACTACAGAAGTACTACAGAGTACAGAACTACAGAGTAAAGAAAGTACCTCATCAGCTCCTGCAATGTTTACAATTAGCAATGCCACTATCCTGGAAGTGATCAGAGAAGAGTACTTCCAGGTTTGTTGCATGAAAGAGAGATCAAGTATGTGATGTTCTCCATTCTCCCCACCAGCCATCCAGAAACAGTTTTTTTGTGGTCCTGGGCTTTCAGAAGAAGGAGGGGATCCCAGGAACCCCTTAGGGGTTAAAGTTCAGAGAAGGACCTACGGATTCACCACATGAAGAAGAGATCGACACAAAAGTCCCGAGTTGGCAGAAAACATTTCAAACAAATAAAAGGCTGCATGTTGTACACATTGTTGCAGTAAAGAATTAAATTGAAAATTTACATGGGCCATATATCAAATAACTTTCCTCACAGACCAACACACTTCCACAAACCTTCAAAAGAAATTATAAATAAATAAAAACGATAAATACTTTTTTTTAAGATGAAGTGGCAAAACGTATTGCCTTTCCATTTTCCATCGTCTTTATGGTTTTTTCCATTTGTAACCATATAAACTGAAATAAGATGACCAAATTTTTACAGCTGAAGTCAATGTAAGAAATGATTGATTTCTACATACAAACTTAGTATGACCAATTCAACAAAGCTTGCTCCAATCACCTGTTCTCAGAAAATAACTGTCTCTACTGAAGAGATCTTGGCAATTTAAAGGCGCCTTTTTGAATGAACAACAACTACCAATGAATTCCATTAGATGATTGTTAAGTGATTTCTCTAGAGGAACAATATGCAGATGTATCACAAAGGTTTAGGGCGGATACCTTCACAAAAAAACGACTCAATCTTCAAAATTCGGATCATTTAAATAGTAAACAGTGGAAGACGTACTTTTACTTCTCTTTGACAGAGGAGGGGACTACAGAAAATGAGTAAAGAACAGAAGTTAATGTTTGTGCTTAAAAAATAATTAATACTGAGGAAATCAAGCAATAGATACTGTTTTAAAAAATTCCAAAACAGGACACAGATTGAGATTGCACAAGTGTAATTTGAAACATTGTTTTCCTGCAAGAACCTGTAGTTAGCAGTCTCAGATCTAGTTTACTTGTGGGGGTCCTTCAGGTATAAGGGAGGTGAAGAACGTGGTTATAAACGACCAAGCCGATGCTACGATTCCTGGACGGGGAGCTACAGCTGCTTCATCTGCCACATCCTCAGCTCCCTCCTCTTGCATCCCTTCATCCATACGACGCTCCTGAATAGAACAGACTGAGTTTTATTAGAAAATAATGAAATATCAAATAATTAATCCAAATATAAATATATAGGAAGAGTTTTAAATAGGTATGATTAAAACTTTAATGTGTCTCGCCTGATAATTAATGAATATAATCAAGAGGAGATAGGGACAGACAGGCTTTTATAGGCAAATGTATTATTTGTGTTTATTTAGTGAACAATTCCATATGGCCCTGATTCTAACAGAGACCAACTAGTTTAATCAAAATATACAATCTTAGTGATTACAAAGTAACAATAAAAATATCTATTTGCATAGATTAGTTTTTGTACAATATTCTGTTGTTTCTAGTTTAAAATCAAAAATATCTCACAGTGCCCAACGCCTTTCGCCTTTTGGCTTCTTCAGGGGACAATTGAGATCAGAACTATATATTTAAGATAATACTGTACAGATTTATTAGGGGACAGCTGAGTCAGTGCATCCCTAAAAGGTTCAGGTAGAGTGTTCTCATGAGGTCTGGCTGCCCACATGTGAAGAAAAAAGTGCCAATAGGGATTGTTTGGGACAGTAAACCGGGGTTTACCAGTGACGTTGGTGCATCCGTCATTGCAGGCGGGCGGACCGGCGAGAAATTCAAAGATTTTGTATTGGATTCAATACAAAATAGCTGTATTGAGTCCAATACAAATAAATCTTTATATAATATATATATATATATAATTATATTATATATGCTACTGTACAGTTATATTACATATTTACCTACTTTTTAATTTTTTTAACAGTTTTTTTCATTAATGTTTAATAATAAATTTATTCATTTTTTTAAATATTGGACATATTTCGGTGAGTTATGTCTAAGAATTATAGGCCTACAATGAAAAAAACAAGTGTCCATGCAAAAAATGTAACGCTTTTTGCGTGGAAATATGGACAGAATTAGAACGCTAGGGGGTTTAAAGTTATTTGCTATTTGCTAGCAAATGTTTTAAATCATGGACCAGATCCATTCATGGTTTGATGGATCACTCAGCTTCACTGGTGAAAGTGTATCCTCTCCAGCCTTGAGGAGCTTTAATAAATCAGGCCCAAAGTGTTCCAGCCTTTTGGTTTTCACCAAAGTTTTCCCCAGTACTGCTGCTGTTGAAACAAAGTAGGTTTGGATTATTTAGTAGCAGGGTTAGATGTCTAGCAGTAGGTTATCTATAAATGAAATTTGTGGAAAAAAGCTCAGGGACATTTCTAGGCAGTCATGTCAGCAGTCAACTAGGATGCCACCAGCATGCCTGCCCCACCTCCCTGTTTCAGGAATTGTTGTTTCCCATTTTCTCCTTTCATATGCAGAACAACACAGGGAAGTGTGGAATAACAGCCATAGTTACCTGTTGCAGCAAATGTAACACTACATTACCAATTCCAGAAATAAATTGCACAACTGAATCGGTTTGCCACTGGCAGCAGCTATAGCTATTATAATACACATGAGCTTATCTAAATAGGGAGGAAAAAGGGGAAGCACAGGAAGACCAGATTGGTGGGAGGATTCTATAGATACCTATGTAAAGCTAAAACATTTTTCCTAATTTTGCAAACAGTGAGGAATGCCTAAGGCGTGTCACTGTTCACTTTAGTTTCTGTCCCAGATAAAAAAACAGAAAGTAAGAAAAACATTTTAAAGAAATGGAAGATCAATCCTTACGTAGTTATCAGAACAGGGAAGATCCCCTACCTCCTGTTTCTGTGACAGCTCTAAAATGGTAAGTTTACTGTATGGCAAAGTTACCGTAGTTCTTTGGGCTCCAAGTTATGTTCGTGTACTGATGGTTAAAGTGTAGGGTTGGTTTAAAATAATTAGTACTCTAAAGAGCTTTATAGATGTTTTTGACAAAAATCAGTAGTGTACAAATCAAGACAAATTTTTAATGCTATAGTATTACGAATTACAAGGCATTGGTACTTTATCAACCTAACTGGATTCCAAACAAAAATTTAAAAAAACTGTTTTGGGTGAACTAAAGATTTAAATCAGTATGCATATATCTGCTCAGTGACTTTGAGGATCAGCAGAGGCCTGTATGCATACAATCCATTATTCATCCATTATGGAGTTTCCACAAGTACTCACCATTTCTAAAAGATCATTGTTGTTCACTCTGTCTCTATTTACATCTGCTGCATTGTCTCTTGCTTGTGGTTGACCTTCTTCTTGTCTAAAAGGAAACCATCCAGCCTGGTGCCTGCATGTCAAAATAATATAATTGATAAAAAAGAACATGTGGAAAAAGTGCTGCAATCTGCATAATTCTGTAATGCCCCATAATTGCAGCCCTAACTACCACCAGTGTATCTCACCCAAACACCTGCAAACCTAATAATAACCCCTTCTTCCCATTTATCTTCCTCCTTTATCTTATGCACTTTGGAACACTTACTCAGTATGTAATAAACTGGCCTACATTCATAAGCTGGTATTTTCTAACAAGTTTACTTTTCTAGGATTCAATAAACATGGAAAACCCCACCAGATAATGTTTCTCCAACTGCTTTCCCAAATGGTGATCCTAAATTTAGCCACACTACCACCTCTGGCAGCAAACATGGAGGTGGGTATTCCTCTCCCTGAATACGGTTCACCAAAATGACCTCCTAACAGCAAAATCCAAAAGCAATGTCTCCATGCACATACCCTGCTTCTCTAGACTTTTTTATCACTTTGCATCAGGAACTTAGTGCATTCTTAGATTTCCACTTACATGTCAAGGATTTCACTCCTTAATTTCTTCTTGTCAATACCATAAGGCTTGTGTTTGACCCCATTCTCCTATCTGCCTACACTCACAATCTAGGACAATATGCTCATTTGATTTTTAGTATTATTATAATATATTTAGTATATATTCCTTACCTCTCTACGTAAATATCTCCAGTCCCTGACTGTTGTTTTGCATTTATGGTATGTTTCCTCAAACTTAATACAAGTAAAACACCACCTCCCTCTCTTTCTTTTCCAGTAGGCATAATAAATGTAATAACGCCTCATTAACCTCATTAACCACTGAAGGTCAAATTTGACTTCATGCTTTCATATAAGCCTTACAATTACTTATAACTACCTCCTCCAATTTCAATCTCAAAAATAAAAACTATATGCTGAATTCACTCCAACCTCACATACAAGGCTACTAAAAAGATTGTGAATGTACTCATCATATCCTGTCTTGACTATTACAACATCTTCTCTGGTTTCCACTATCAGAATGGAACCTCTACAATCCCTACTGATCTGACAAATCTTCTGCTCATATCATCCACTTTTCCTTTTCCACTGATTCTGTCTTTTTTGCCAATCTGTTCAATGACTGTCAAAAGAGTCCAGTTCAAACCCCTTACCCTCACATACAAATATCTCCAATACAGGTAGTCCCCAGGTTAAGGACACCTGACATAGGACGCCATCTAGATACAAACAGGCTTGCTCACTGTGTGCAGGATGGAGGCTTTGAGGGGGGAGGGGGGCTTTGCATGACTTGCAGAAGAAATCTTCTGCTCAACACAGCTGAGGTTGTGGGTGATCTTAGGGGGGTGAGCTCCTTCTCTTTCTGCAGCCTCTTGTAACTCTTTAATGACCAAGACAAACTCTGCAGTTTTTTCTTTTTGCATATCAAAGCACAGCTTGTTCTAGAAGTTAATAAATGTCTAGGCTCCATAAAGACTTTTTTTGCTTTGTTTGTGAATAACTCTCAGTGAGAATTTTATACAGTAACTGACACCATGCTGCCTAATAATATGTTGAGACAAACATTTGTCCTAATTGCATTTATTAAAATAATGTACCAGTTCCGACTTGCATATAAATTTCAATTTAAGAACAAACCTACATTTCCTATCTCGTATGTAACCCCGGAACTTCCTGTACCTGCCCCCTTTATACATATCTGTATGTTTCCAGATATCATCCCAACAGCAACCTTTGCTATGCATGTGAAACATTCTAGGCTCCCCTTACTCTGCACCAGTTGTCAAAGAACTTGCTGCCGCCTCCACTAGATTTTTTGTGTCACCTTACCTTGTCTCTCCCACCTGACTCTCCTCTAGATACTTTTTCCCCTAGTGTTTCTTGTTTTTGCTCTACTTGTGCTATTAAATCAACATGTATTGCTGGATGTCAGCATACTATACATTACCTATATATGAATTCTGTATTTCCAAACCCTTATATTGTACAGCTACCTGCTGCTATTGTCTATACATATATATATATATATATATATATGTATAGACATATATATATGTAAATAAGGTGGCTATGAGCAGGTAAATATTTGAGGAGATGCACAATACATCTGTCAATCCTCCAACAGCTAATATTGTTATGGAGTTAATCTCCTTAATTACATCCGAGTTGTTTAGAACAGGTAAAAGCAGAAATGTAATGCATAATTACACAGTAAACACTTTTATTACCTTCTAAAAAAAAAAATAATTTATCTTTTTTTTTTTGTCTACTTACATGTAAACAAGTATCATAGCCCCCATGACCATGACAAAGCGACTGAATGATGAATAGAAATATACTATGCTAAGGAGAATAGCTGCACGGGACACAGTGTATATCCAATCAAGCCAATCACGGTTAATGTCTTCTTCATTCATTACAGCACCACCCTGAACATTCATTTGGACGTTTTGATTCACCTCTGGAGCAATGTTCGGGGCAGCTCTTGGAGGGTTCATTGGCGGTTGATCTGAATTAATGGCGGGAACAGCAGCAGGACTTTGGTTGGAAGCCACAGCTTGACTGGAAAACCGAAGAACGCTAATGTAATTAGTATTAATACATTTCTTACACTAATCCTTCAAATTGTACAAAGAAATGTATCTGGTCCTTTTTCTACATTTCAAAAAGCAATGATAGCACTCATCCATAGCACTTAGATTTTAGCAGTCTAACTAGCCTAGCGTATCAAACGGTGAAAATTGTAAACTGTTATGTATTACTTCACATTGAATCTGATTTGTATACTGTATATTTGTAACCTTGTAGTTTAAATACATACCATTGTTATTGTGGTTTTATATTTTTTTTAATCCTTAACCCTTATGCTTATTCTGTTCAATATAGGTACACTTTAAAAATGAATCATTGTGATCAAGTGTCAAAAACACTTACTACTGCATGTAGTACTGTCGTGCATACATCTGCTGCCACCACATCATCTGCAAAGGGCTGAAGACTGGATATGTTGGAAATACTGCTGGAGCTCCCTGCCCAGGAATAGGATTCCCAACATGTCTAAAAAAAAAAAAATCATATTAAAGCAGAGTATAATAAAACAGAGAAAGGATATCAAAGAAAAATACAATTTAGCAAATGTCTGGTCCCAAGGGGTCATAGAAAATCTGCTAAAAGCTGATGTTTTTTGTGATTAGAAAAGATCTTAGTAATTTAAATGTTTACAAAGGGGGTGAACGATTAAAAGGTACCTCTACCCACAAACTTTTATGATCTCAATCTAAACCTGACATGCCTGTATACCTCAGAAGTTTTAAATCTGTGAATAACGCTATTTTGTACCATTGCACTTACTTGTATTATATTTTTTATTGTCAATATTGGAAAACTACTTTATCACCTGCTGTATTTAGACTTTGTAACCTAAGAGGTGTTGAACTATGTTTGACCTCATATGTTTATTTTACTGATGTCTGGTTACTGGTTGGCACTCTTCTTCTTTTGTTTTGAACCACCTATTCGCCCCTTTACCCGGCTTTTTTTCTCTTCCTGTTATTCTATACAAATTTGTTGTGTAATGTTATTGCTTACTTCATTTGAAAATTTCAATAAAAACATTGAAACAAAAAAAGAAAAAAGAGCTTAGTAAACCTCAGGGCCTTGTCACAGATACCATTTGCTAGCAGAAAATTTCAACAGCTACAGAAATGTGCATCTTAGCATTTTCTTCACACAAGAATAAACTGATTAGAGATCTCTATGTAAGCATTCCAAAGCATGCTTGTAGTGCTGGGTGTGCATTACCAAGTTTTTATGTTAGCAACTTAACTGAATAAAGTGGTTAACTCTGATTTCGAATACACAATAAAAAACCTAAACATGGTATGAAGATGATATAACGGAGAAATTAAATATAGAGAAGTTGCTGGCACAATGATCAAATATTTCTGTTTATGATGGACTATAAAATAAATTACACAAGAAAAACAAAAGCTTTAAGTGTAGTTTTATGACTATGATGGTCAACTATGAGTTGTCGAATCCTAACTTACTGTTGTCTGTTATATGAAAAGTAGTCATTCATGGTATTGGTGGATGTGTGAGAGGCAGGACGGTGTCTCAGGCTCTCCTCGTTTCTATGGTTTGATGAAGCGAACGGCATATTCTGACTTGTAGATGCAGGGGAAGTTGATCCTGAGTGCTCGGAGCTCTGAAACAAACATAGAAGAAAACGTGGGGTTAGTAGTCATACCTAAGTACATTTTCTCCAAGATTTAAAAAAGAAATGCAAAACATCTTGACAAAAGGCAAAATGACGAATATCTTTCATGTAATTGAGGGACTTGCAATGTTCTGCTTTTACCTTGTTTGTGTGCAATTGTCCCCCTTACCCCACAAGACAGCAAAAGAAAATGCAACAGGTGGGCCAAAACCATATGTATCATTTTCTATTGCTGGCTTTTGGGCTAAAGTCATGTGAGGAAACTGTTACTGTTGAATTGGTGGCACATAGACCACCTCTAATTTATATAGACAGCCACAAATGGTCCCTGCAGGAAAGCTTGTTAACTAGGACATTGGTGTGCACACACACAATACACACAAAGCAAAACTCAGTACAGAAATCACAAAAAATTATTATTTATTGTTTACTATTTATTATTTACTAGTTTTTAACAAACTGTACAGTGCAAATATAATGTATAACAAAAAGTTACATTTCCCTGCGATTAAGAATCTGTATATACAGAAGCCTAAAGTGAACAAATGTTAACAAGGTCTAGTTAATAACTCTCTAAAATAAAATTCAGGGCTTTACAAATTGATAAAATTAGAATACATCAAAATTACGCACTTTAGATAAACTAGGGTGATGTCAACAGATACTGTAAAATCATACACACTACCTCCATACTTACTGATTTACTGCTGGTGCTTGCAGCTCTAGCATTTTCTCTGCTGGTGCTCGGTTTAGGGGAGTTAGGAGGCGTCCGGGAGGCACATACTAAATGAACCATGTGATATTCATCTTGCTACAAGACAAAGAACAAAAGAACAGCTTGTATGGGGATGCATAAACAACAATCTGATACTATGCCACTGATTTCCATCTTGAAAAAGAAAACTATTGAACCCTTTGGATGTGTTTCATTACCATAGAACACAGATTCTGATCCACAGTTCATTTTGTTTTTGGGAGACACAGCAACAGAAAACAAAACATATTTTTGCAAAGTAAATAAATTAATTAGAATGAAAAATAGACTGTATGGGCACATATTCCTTTTAAGTCAGTATTTAGAAGATGCACCTTTGTGTGCTATAACAGCTATGAGCTTGTGTGGTTTGGTCTCGAACAGAATCCACAACTGCACACTGCAATTTTACCTTTATATTCTTTTAAGAAAAACAGATCTGTGAGGCTGCTTCAAAATCAGGAGTATAATTCATTAATTATAATAAATAAAATGGTTTTAACAGTAAAGAAATCAACAGGGAACAGACACACTATGCTAATCACCTCAAAGCTTAAGTATACATTAAAAAATGAAGAATTGCAGTTTGTTTTTTTGCAGATAACACTTGTCCTTCAATACACAAATTTAGCTGCCTGTTTACAATCCTTTCTGTAGTGTACACTGAACTGCACATTCACAACTCTGTGTATGATGCTGGGCATCCTTGTATACCCCGTTGCCAGAAATTAATTAACTCCCATGACGGTATTACACGGTTTCAGCAGATTTGTCTGCTGCAGATCCATAATGCAAATCCCCTGTTCCATAAGATCCCTGTTTTATTGGATTGAGATCTGGTTTCTGTGGAAGCCATTTGAGTACAGTTTTGTCACATTCAAAAAACAAGTTTCAGATGATTTAAGCTTTGTGACATGCAGCGTTATCCTGCTGGAAGTAACCATCAGAAAATTGATATATTGCGATCATAAAGAGATGGACATAGTCAGCAACAATACTAAACTAGGCTGTGGCATTTAAACAATGCTCAATACTAAGGGGTTGCCCATAAAACCACTGCTTACGGATATCTTCCCTTTTTCAAGCTATTCTCTGTAAACTCCAGCAAAATAGCAATATTCTGAAATACTCTTGGCACCAACAACCATGCCATGTTTCATTAATTACTTTTCTTCTTCCTAATTACTTTTCTTCCCCGATGTGATTCTCAGTTTGAGCTTCAACAGGTCATCCTGACAATGTCTATATTACAATGCTGTCATGTCATTGGCTGATCAGATATTTGCATTAACAAGCAGTTGAATAGAATCATTTAATAAAGTAGCCAATATATACCTTTGTAACATTCTTTATTAAAAGCCCCGTGGAACTCCCACACATTCTTTTTTTCTTTTTAAAGTTCTGGTATGATATTTAACTTATTCTCACTGTAAATGCTTCATAATTTAGTGTTCCCTTCCTCTTGCGTCCACTTCAGTTTCCTGTGCTGGTATAGATAAAATATCGATATATCTATCTATATATATATATATATATATATATATATATATATATATATATATATTACAGCCACATCCATGATTTTAAGACCTTACATTACCTTGTAGTACATAGGAAAATAAATGAGTCTGACTAGTTTGGTTATATTATATTGCACATTGGGCAGTATTGTCAAACTCTGGTCATGTTCAGACACTCTGCTTTAGCATAAAAGAGGAGGTAAAACTTTAGATTTAAAGTATTAAAATACATTGCACAGAATATCTGTATCTGTTACACAATACCTATTTCTGGGACTTTAGTTTTTAGGTACTTAAAACCTGTATAATGTAGATGCACTTATCAATCAGTAAACCATTAATTTCCACCAACTCCTAATACATATAGGACATAAATGTACACAGAAGTGACAAAAGGTGGAGACCAAGCTGACAATGTTTTATTTCACTCCAGATTACCTAAAGATAATCCTTTCCTGCTCCTGAGAAGACTTCTAATAGGATTATCTGTGTCATACCCTCACATATTACTTAAAAGTAAAATTTAGTTTTTTTAAAGAAATGAGCTTTAGAAAGACTCTGAATATTTATTAAAATATCAAGTCTTATATGTGGTTCATATTCTTCCCTTTTTTGGACATTAGCATAAATAATCTGGAGATGACTCTAGGCCTTGGAGGTTACCGGTTAGAGAATTACTATTGTGTATGCTGGTGATGCTGACACCATGTCTAAGATAGCAGTGATCAGCAGCAGTCTCAAGGCTTTTGGATATACTGTATGAATTAGGGAGGTGTTTTCATGTACAATTATATTTAGCTAAATGCACAAGTCTGTACTCATTCTGGTGGCGGGGAGTATAGATAAGACATGGGGGTCCAAGAGATTTCCTAAATGATGCCTTCATAAAGAGTAGATGTCAATATACACTATTCATATAGCAGACATCCCAAGCAATCTGTGATAACAATAAAGTAAAATAAAAATTTAGTTAGAAAAAAAAATATATATATATATTTTTTAAGTAACTTCTCCCCGCATACGAGAGTGCAAACGCACACATATAGTGTACAAAGATACATAAACAATATTTACACATAACATAGTGATAAGAATACCTCTTGATCAATGCTTCACAGTTAATTCTGATTAGATGAGATTTAAAGGGTATTAAAGCATCACCTTTGGGTGCCTGTTTGAAACCATATTGTGCGCACATAAATTTAGTATTAGTTACAAAGTAGACTGTACAAAAATCTACAACCAGACTAATGTGTGTGGTGTCTGGGTTTCGCTTTAATACCTGCGATAATTAAAGCTGATTTATACTCTACCTTCTAACATGCTTTCAATGGCAAATAAGTACCAAAATAATAGAAGGATAACTATTTATATTTTGTATTAAAGTTCATTTATATTGAATAAATGCTAGGAACACATTTGGCTCCTCCCCCTATTTCATGAGCACCAATGGAAATCAGTCTCACAAGCAGAAATGATGCACCTGGTGCCATTCCTGTAATTTTAGTCCAGCTCCCCACCCTCCATCCATTATTATTGTTGTTGTTGAATTTTATTTATCAAGTACAAACAATTTATGCAGCACTGTAAAATAAATAGGGGCATGATGTCACACTAACAAAAAAAAGGTAATTGTGACACCCCTGCAACAAAAAATAGACAGACGTTTGTCTGACAGCCAGCCTAGCACAGCTTTAAAGTAGAACTACTTCCCACTTTGAAAACTGGTGATCAGAAATGTAATGTTCTTTCTGCAATAACTATTTTTACCTGATGATCGCCATCCAGATGTCATATTTTGCTGAACTAATGTCCAGCTCAGCATTTATTACTAGGAATACTCAGCAAACCTGGCTTCACTTGCAAGTGTCAGGTCTGAGTGAATCCCCATGCACCTGCACAGGTTTACATAATCATGACTCAGCCAATCAAAAGGCTAAAGATTGGAATGGGCAGGGGGTAGGAAGAAGATGGCGGCACAGTGTCAGAACAAGTTTCAACTGGGTTTCTGTTTTAATCATGGTGACCAGACAGCAACCACCGCAACTTTAACAGCTATGAAGCTGGAAAAAATAAAGAAAAGGGAAGGAATCATGGTGAAAAATATATTCATGTGCAAGATTTCACAGAGATGAAAGGTAAGGGTGAAAGTACTCTGCTGCCTTTCATATCAGCTTTAGGCTGTAAGAACTTGTAATGGACTTGTTCAGGAAACTGGAAAATAGGGTAACATAAGCAGCATACAATTTACAAAGTGGAATGTATGGTTCACAGGGTAAAATCACAGGCTGGGCTTTTTTTTTTAAACATTTTCACAAACAGGCTAGGTTTTCCTGGGATTGCTGTGAATTTTTTTATGCGCTCTATGAAGTTTTCCCCATTACTGCATGGAGTACAATAATTAGTAACACAGGGTTTTTTCTAATAATCTTATCTTAAACAGACATAAAGTGAAAAAACAAAAAAACCCAGGAAGTCGTACTATTTAACAAAAGAGACATGCAATGCCTCCTTTGTCAAATAACCAACTCCTTGGCTCCTGGTGGCTTTTTGTCAAAGCTCAGAACTACACAGTTGTGTGCTGTACATACTTGCTGATTATGGCAGAATCTCACCACCCACCAACGGGTTTAGTTCCACTTCAAGCAAGAGATTGCATGAAACAAGGTCCAACCTGCCCAAACACAAGGCACAAGCACAAGGCTTCTGCAGTGTACTATACACAAAAGATTTATAGCAAGACAGTAATAAAAACAGTCATTGTGCAATGATCTCACACATAGCATATACTTACTTTCCTGAGAACATCTTTCAATTGCAGGTGATCGAGGAGGAGTTTGCCAGAATATACAAGTCGCTGATCCTTGGTTAACTAAGAAAAAAATAAAATCAACTTTATAAAGGGCTGAAACTACACAAATACATGACATGCAAAAACAATATAGTTTACCAGTTTTCTGTTTATAACAGTTGTAGGCATTTTTTAAACATTTTCCATCCAAAGTCATAGTCATAAAAAATGTGCCAACACCACAAGCCAACAGCAAAGCCAGCCTGTTGGCTTGAGCAACACTGGAAAAAAATCTTGACCCAAATAGTTTTACTTGAGACATATCTGCTTTCCTCCTATTAAAAAGTATTCTGCATGACAATATTGTTCCTAACCTGTAAAAGCATGCATTTACCATTTTTTTATTTTATAAGTTTGAATGCCTTTACATGTCATAAAATTAAGAGAGAACCAAGCTGTAGCGATATATTCAGTTATACGTTTCCTTTGGTCACAATAAAAGTGTTTAAAGGCGAACTGAACCACGTGTATAGTCACTTGTCCCTGTTTCGGTGCCGAATGTCACCATCTTCCCTCTTCTCTACCTGTTTAAATCTTATAAAACCGTATTGTTTGGCCCAGCCAGGCTGATCGAACTCTTACATTTAGTCCCAGCAGCTGCAGAGGAACCCGGGATGTGCCAGGTATCAGATATCAGGCAAGCTTGTCACTTTCTGCAATAAAACTCTGCCTTATTACAAATTTTTGAAGTGGAGCTTCAACTGTAAGTAGAGCTGACAACCAACATGTTTAAGTTCCTGTACACAAGTTCCTGTAATCAGGGATTAGGTTTATTTTGAAGAATCTGCTGTAGTTACAGTAAATCCAAAGCTGAAAGTTTTTTTTTTTTTTATTATTTAACACTTTTTTTGCCTTACTCAACTCTAAATAGGCAGATATCTTTTTTTCTTTACCAGCCACTAGGGCAGTCTCAATGTACCACGATAGTGGGCAAACAAAATTGACCCCTTGGAATTTTTCTTGTCACTTTCCTGTTTTATTATGAATGTTAAATGGAAATTGACAAGCCTTAGCTAAGCTGTCAGGGAACATTTGGCCTCACTCTCAAAGTAAATCAGAAAGGAATACAGGCTTTACTAACTAATAAAGGTAGCTGAAGGCATCTTGTCCTGTTAGTTATTATAGAGAAATTTTACTTTTGAAGGTTTAAAATGCAGTATATATTTACTATAACAGTGACTTGAACAAAGTTCAAAGTACAGCTTTGGACTAGGATCCAAGATCATGTAATTTAATCCAAAAACTAAAACAGGTATTTGTAGGCATTAAGACTACCTCAAAAATATTTTTTAAAAAATCATATTTAAAGGATTCACGGTTCAGTCCACCAAAATTAGCTTATATGTCTTCGATACTCAAAGGGTAAGCTCAAAGTAAAAATTTTGTTTGGTTTTTGCCAAGTACAACACCTTTAAAAAAACAAAAACAGGGGTGCAGCACTGCCCCTTAATTCTTGATCACCTAGGCGATCAAGAATGAATGGGGGCACAGAGCCTTCGGGGACACCTACGTCACGCATCCCAGGAGGCTCTTGGCTGCTCTTTCATTAATAGAAAAAAATTGCCTCCCTCTTCGCCAGGCAGAAGATACCAGGACAGCGCGGTATCCGATGGAAGAAACCTCCCGACATATAGACTGATCTGCTGGATTAAAGGTAAGTGTGATTTTTTTTGTTTTGGGTTTACATCCGCTTTAATTCTACTTTATGATAGCTATGATCGGTTATCTCCCCAGAATTATTTTTAAGCTGGGTGGGAAAAAGCTATAGGTAGGTGGTGGCCCCTGTATTGTGGCCTAGCGCTTTAGTGGCCACCCAAAAACAGCTGGGTGGTTTCTGAAAAATGTCGGGTGGTGCACCCAGTTAAAAGAGGGCTGGGGAGAACACTGACTATGATGTCATAGTAATGACACATAACAGTTTTGCTGGCTACTTACTGGTTTGCTTGGATAAACCTTTGAGAGATGTGTCTTTAGTTTCTCTACTGTCCAGTCTAGAAAGCAGTTAATGGTTTGGTCATCGTATTTCTGATTTGGAGCTTTAATCACCAAGGTCACAGGGTTATCCATCATGGCTTGATCCATGACAAAGTAAAAAGCTTTCAAGTCCAGTCTTATAAATTAACGGCCGTGTTCTTCAACAAACCGGCAGCATAGTATGAGCTCAGCAGATTTTGTCACATCACAGTGGTTGTTCCATGCATCTCACAATGAACGGCAATAAAATCAGATCGATGTAGCACAGTTAGTGCTCTGAAGTGACAGCAGGGCAGTTTATTGCTGCCCATTCAGACCGATATTGGTGGACCTGTAAAAGAATAAAATACAGGTTACTTATATATTCAATGTCAAGTAAATAAACATTCAGAGAAACACATTTGTAAGAGGAAAACACAGCTTTCTTACAAAGGACATTTATTATTCATGATAATGTGGAACAGACAGATCTAATGGGAAATAACTGATGGGTGGCTTTGTATTTATAACAATATCACTTAAAATATGAAACTTGTAACAGTTGAGAATAATCAAGCAAAGAACAATTACTACTATAATGATGTAAACCTTTTTCTGTGCTTCTCTTTGATTTAGTTTCACTTGGACTGATTTTCTATTGCGATAGCAAAACTTCACGAACTGCCATCTCCTTGTACAGTGTTGGAGGCTCACATTCCTCCTGTCACTCTCAATAATATTAAAGTTATACATAAAGTCAGAGGAGGTTTTATAAACAGATTCTTGGCAAACAACAAGATTTAAAAAAATTGGCCAAGGGCAGAGCATCATTCACTGGAGAATAATGAACGTTCATAATGAAAAAAAAAATAAATGTATCTAAAGATGATAAAACATGATTTGTTTGTTTTGGGTACAGCGCTGAGGATTGTCAGGTTTTTATTACCACTGTTCAAGTTATGAAGATTCACTCTGTCTTGATGACCAGTCCCCCAGAATGAATGTGAATTGCTGTCAATGAGACAGTGACGCCATTCTAATGATGGAATTAAGCTACGTACACACTTCCAATTATTATCGTCGGAAAACGAACGACGAACGTTCCTGCACGATATATATGAACGATCGTATAGCACCGATCCTGCACATAGGTAACGACACGATCGTTCGTAGATATTGTACACACAATAGATACGATCGTTTGAACGATAGAGGAACTATGTGCACGACAGGAAAGTGAACGGACGTTCGTTCATCACGCATGCTCTGAACATGGACGATCAATGAACGACCGTACACACGAACGATGTTCAACGATCGTCGCCCAATCCGATCCGCCGGTCCGGTCGTTCGTTTCCAACAATTTTCCTCGTTCGTCGGCGTCGTTGGTTACTTTTTTACGAACGATTTTTTGCCCAATCGATCGTTCGTCGTTCGATTGGAACGATAAAAATTGGAAGTGTGTACGCACCTTTAGTTTTCCTCTCCTGTTTTGTCTACACAATGAAATCACTCTTAATAACAAAAAATGATGCAGGTTTTAACTATTCTGTCCGTCAAAACCTCAAAGGATATAAATCCCCTTTCATTATACCAAATGCCCCAGATATCACCATATAAAAATAGCAGTGACAACATCACTGTGCTCCTATAACTTGAGCAGAGAGAAGAGTAGTGGGAGGGACCCATCAGACCCGAGTACTAAAAGGGGCAGACACAAGACCAGTAAGCATTCACTAGAAGAGAGCAGCACTGACTGGTCCTCATTACAGGAAGCTCATCTGCTGAGTTACATCTGCTGAATTACAGCACAGATTTGCAAAAATAACCCCACTATTCAACTAATAATTCACACGTCTCTTGTGTTTGGTGAACCCACAGCATTAAAAAAAATGAGTCAGTCTATTATTTGATTATTATGAGTCTATTTATTTAACTAGAAACCTTTTATCAGGCAAAAAAGAACCCTTTTGGGGGTGGAAGCTACAGATCTCAGACTGACCTGGACTATCTACTTCTGATATGGAGAATGGAAGGTTACATCTGAGGCTTGTCACAGTACTCCCGCTGTATGACAGGTTCTCTTTAATAGTACACATGACCTGAGCTTTTGTATAACATGGTATCAATATTATAGAATGATTTAAATAATAAATATTATAAATGTGGATCTGAATAATGGTTATGATCACACTATTGTTCATTGATACAAGACTTGGCATTTCCTAATATAGGTATAGCTCCATCACCTGATCTATGTAATGGAATGCTGCCCAGTGTATTGATAAGTGATCTGTAGACTGAATGCCTGGATTGTGAAATAATTGGTCTGATCCCAGGCTGTGTTACCATCAGCCCCCACCTATTGTTTACACACAATGCCCCCACCCCCTCACATCTTGTATTGGGGTCTGGGTAATAAACCTGTCATGTGACCTCCCGTGCTGCGCTCGTGCCACTACGTCATCACCGTTACCTGGCTGCTGTTCTTATTGTCTCCTAATACTGCTCGGCCTCCTCCTAATGTCAGCTGAGGGTCTCTGCCCCGGACACAGCTGCACAAACAAGGAGGGGCTGTAGAACGGAATAACGTCACCCTAATCCCCACCCTATATCAGGCGTAGGTTGTCTTGAGATAATCCTACCTTTGAAATCTTTCCTACCAGCTGGGGGCGTGCACAATGAACTCACGATCAGCTGTGTCTGCGCGCGCATCTTCTGTTTCTTTATTAGCTTGTGCAACCAGAAGGAGAGAGAGCTTCCTGGGCATGCTCAGTGTTAGCGCTGGAAGTGGGCGTGTAATATTGATGTCTATAATAAGTATTGCTGCTCTCCGCCCACAAAATCGTGCTACTTGTACTGTGAGATAATGCTACCCTTGCGTGGGCGTGTCTAGTGGCAGTAGCATGAGAGCTGTGTTTGTTTCTCTGGAGCTGTCATTATCCCCATATATAAACCCTCATAACTCACAAACTGATAGTTGTAGAAACTTGAAATTTTCAGGGCACACAGAAGACGCAGAGAAGTGTTAATAAACTAAATTTCAGCCCCCCTAAATGAAACAAGTTACAAGCTTAAAAACCTAATAAGAATCGGGGGTCTTTTCCTATTAAGGGGGGCTATTTTAAGGCCAGGGTCCCCAAATTGGGTTTGCATGTTGGAGACTTCCAGAGGCACGTCCATGGCAATAAGCATTGGGGTACTTGTCAATTGGCTCTGAGCTATGGTGCCCCAAATATATACTTGTCCATTCACAAAACGTTAAGGCTGAGTTCACACTGGTGGTAAGGTTGCGGTGCGGTTACCCCTTCCTCATGCCATGGAACTCTGCCTAGGGGAAGACGCTAAGTACCGCTCACTGCCGCCTGGAGTCAGATCTGCAGACACTGCGGTGCAAGGGACTGAGCGGCTGGTAGGGTGCCTGCTACACATACCTGGGAGCCAGTAGGAAACCCGTTTTGTCAAACCCTCCATTAAAATGTCATTAAAATGATCATATCATGTCACACATAGCTAACCCCTTACTCTCTATGAAAAGGGAAACGTAAGTGCTAGTAGAGGACTTCTATGGCTAACTCCCCCTAAAATGGATTCGGCACCATCACTATCAGATACCAAAAACTATACCTGTCATACCGTGCTACCCTGTCACACATATCTGGCGACTTACCTTCTGTAAACCCTAATTTCGCAGGAACGGGGAGATGTAGGGAGCTGAAGATGTAGTAGTAAGAACATGTACCCCTTGGATTTCTGTCACATGAATTGCATTTCTCTAGTATTCATTGTAGAGATTTTAGGGTACAAACAAGGTTAGCCGCCCCCTAATGTCAGGACGCATTGTGCTGCTGGGGGAAGGGGCGTAATTTGTGTAGTCTTGTCTAAAACATGTAGTGTATATACCAGATTCTAACATTTTATTTATTTAGCCCCATGATGGTGTGAGACACAGAGAGTGGTAAATGGTAAATGAGGGCGAAAAAGTGGCTTTCATCACTGGGTGAAGTTTTATATCTGGCTCCTGGGCCAACAATGATTTGTATGAACCCCTGAGACCTGCTCAGCAAAATTTATTTAGCAGATCCCCTTGTATTCTAAGTTGGAAGTCCCCAAATTTCAGGTACAGGTAAAACATGGGTCACGTAAACACTTGTAGGATTTTTATATAATTTCTTTAGGATCCCACAACTTGTTACATTGAGGGGGCCGACATTTAATGGCAGTTTTCAGGGTCCCCTAAAAATCTCAAGTTTCTACATCACTGTAGGAGATATGAAGGTTTATACATGGGGATATAGACAGCTGCATGGACACAGACACAGCCCACAGCACAAGGTGGGTGGGAACAGCACGTCTGATTTCTGAGGTCTATGGTACACGCCCACTCTCAGTGTCTAACACTGAGCATGCTCAGGAAGCCCCCTCTCCTTTTAGTAGCAGGATCTAATAGAGAAACATAGGATATGCAAGCACAGATGCCGCTGATTGTGACGTCATTGTGCATGCCCATCTAGCTGGTAGGACACATTCCAAAGGTAGAATTATCTCACAGGACACCACCTCTTCCTGGCTTGCTCGTAGTCTGTGATGCGCGACTAAGCGGCACTTTTGATTGGCTGGTCCGGTCACGCAATGTTTACATTGTAGTGTCAATATGGCAAGTGAACACAAGAGGGCAGCAGCGTACTAAAAACCAATTTAAAGGAAACCTGTCTAAGGTTAGGAAAGTTACCATTGCAGAGATGTCTTTCTAAACTGATACCTGCCTGGGGGGTCATTCTTACCAGGTGCTTCATGGCTTTGACCTAGATGGCCTCATTGATAAATCTTCACATAATAATTCTTGTGTGATTATTCACTTATTATCCAATCATGTAAAAAAAAAAAGTTCCATGCAATTTTGAATTCCTGGTTGTATACAGAATAAATCCTTTTTGACAAATGTCCACAATTTCACAGACGATTTTTAAAGCCACTCCTTAATGGGGTCATATATGAGGTCTTTAAAAATTTTGAATCACCTTGTCTCCTTGATGTGTGCAGTTCTTCTCAGTTGTGGCTGTGACTATGAACTTTCATGGCTCCAGCACAGCGTATCAAGCAAAGGTGCCATCATTAGAAAAAAGAGGGACATTAGCTAAATCAGCAGACCCTGGGCAGGCACTGAGCCACCAATCAACCCTATTGGAACATTTGGGTGCTGGACACAGGGTGATGGTTGCTTGGAATTGACCGGAGATAAACTGATGCAGGCAAAGAATTGGATGGACCAGCTGATGCTGGCCTAAAGTTGGCTTGAACACAGGCTGATAGCTGGCCAAGACTTGATGAAGAAGATCAGCAAGAATCTAGCTAGAGAGCAAAAGCGGGCAACCAAAACAAAGGAGTCACCCAGGAGACTGGCCCATCTAGGACAGCTGGAGCAGAGGAGGTCAGCAGGGAGCCAGTCCCAGCCAGGACTGAGGGGACCAGCCTGGGGCAGGCACAGCAATACCATAGGAAGCATGCCATGGCAGAAGGAGTGAGCCAGGGTCCGGGCCCAGCCAAGACATGCAAAGCAAGCCATGGCAGAAAGGGGCAGCCAGGGACCAGGCACAGCCAGGATGTAGATGGACATCCAAGGGCTAGAATCAGTCAATATTTAGGTGGTCATCCAGGGATAGATGGCTGGGGCAGAGGGACAGAGAAAAGTCAAGATGGAGAGGAGGTCAGCTAGGACAGAGGTGTGGATGACAGCCAGGATGAAGGGGGGATTAGGATAGAGCCAGAATAGAGAGCGGGGTCAAGTCAGCCAAAATGAATAGAGGGGGCACCTAGGGTAGAGGGGGTTAACCAGGATAGAGAAGAGGGGTCAGCTAGGAAAGAGGGGGTCAGCCTGAGACTGAATCAGACCTAGAAACCTAGGCACACCAGCAGAACCCACGGGACCCTATGAGCATGTACCAGCCTGCTAGGAAAGACAGCTGTCCTATTCATTTGCAGTCTTCACCTTGACATGAAGGCCTTGTGTCCTTTCTTCTGTCACTTCGTTCAATGGCTAAACTATCTTGGGTGAGCCAGCAAATCTAGAATAGATCCGGTCCAAGATTGAAAACATTTGCCAAAAAATAGGAAATTATGCTATGAAATCCATTCCAGGTTTACTGGATCACCCAGGCTCATCCAAGATAGTCTATCTTCTTCAGTCTTGGAGAGCTTTATTAAATCAGGCCCATATGTGATTTATTTGACAATGTTTATCCCCCTCTTCCACTGGGCACACTATTGTTCCCCACCCATTCCTGCCCATTCCCTGGGCACTGCTATTCCCTCCACAACTTTCTAGGCACTATTGTTCCCCTGTAGGGGATCTTTGTTCATCCCTTCTTCTGTACTCCAAATTTCCCTCTGGACACATTTTACTCTTCTATTCCCACAGGAAACTTTTCTGCTCCCCCTACTACTCCCATCACTTGTGGAGTACCCAGCTCTTGTTCTCTACCACCTTCCACAGGGCATGAATGTTTTCTCTCAACTACCATTCACTGGTACTTGTGTGTTCTCCCTCACCCACTCAATGCTCTGTTGTTCTTTCCTACTTCCCTACTACATTCTCCTGAGGACCATTGTATTCCTCCACTACTCCCTGGGAATTGTTTTTTTTTGCCACTATCCGGTGGATACTAATACCCCCAGAACCCCCCACCCTTCCTTTCACAAGCTTGTTTTGCTTACAATGTCAGATTATTTTTTTCCTCCCAAAGACAGAGATTTTTCTTCTTACTAACTACCATTGACTGGCAAAAACTGGCACTGGCAAAAGGCAGTTTTTCTCCCCATTGACACTGGGTCACTTATACTGTTATCAGCATTTTTTGTTTCCAGGGACAACTGACTTCAGGGCATCCCATCCCATAGTTTAGTACATTAAGATCAGACCCTTGCACTCTATACACTATGTTAAGAGATACATTGTTTGATGTATTTATTTCTCAACAGCTGCTGGGTAGTTTTCAAATAATGTAGATCTCCTTTAGTTTAGGCTCAGTCAAAGTGTTAACTCTGTCTATATGCTTCTTGAGGTCGCATAAGATATTCACATAATTTAGCAATGCCTTTTAATAATACAACACATTTTCAAGTGCCTATTTAACTATATACCAGTTTGTAACTAGACTTTTAGCAGGGACTTATCAGTTAAAATAACTCATTGTAAGCCTGCTTTGCACTAGTTGATGGGTGGAACACTAGGTAATGGATCCATATCCCCCTGACATTGATTGTCAGGCATCTTGCTGTGCACCTATTCAACCTTTATTGTTAGTTTAGTTATACACTTAAGCCGCATACACACATTCAATTATAGTCGTTGGAAGGGATCTTTCACAATCCTTTCCAACGACTAAGCACTGCACGATGCATGGACGAGTACTGTACATACAGCATCGTACTGCTCTACGCATAGGGGAGAAGGATGGAGCGGCACGTCATCCATCGTCTGTGGATCTGCTAGGACGGTCGTTTGGACGATAGCTTTAGGCTACATACACACTTGCAATGGTTCTCGTCCGATAATCGGCTCAGGGCTGATATCGGATGATATTGCACGTGTGTATGTAGCCTTACATCCATGCAAGCACTCCCTACTGTTTCCAATAACAACAGACAGAGCCATGTTTAGGTACACTGTCTGATCAACAAAAGAACAGGCATTCCTCATAATGTTCAATCCATATATCATACAACATTGATCATTCAACATTCCATAATGGGATTTAATAAATAAAGCCTCACAAGTGCAATTAAATAGAAATAATGATTTAATAGATAAATGCAAGGAATCAACAAGATAGTATCTCCACTTAGTAGTTCTACGCTTACTTTACATAAATAAAATTATTTTTAGAATAACATATTCACTTCCTGTTATTCTGATAGTAGATATTAGTGTGTATTAGTATTCAGACTAGTACTGTGAACTGCTGAAACCACATTTTTTGGGGTTGTTTCGAGAGCAGAACATGTCCTGTGTCCCTCCCTGCAGAGCTACAGCCAACAATGTGGTATTTTTATGGACTGATTGAAAGCAGGTATGCTGAGCTGTTGTGAAATGCTAGTTATGCGGAGCAGTGCAAAGAATGTGCAATAGAAGCGGGTGATAAAAGGAACAGATGTTTTTTGGCTGAGGCTGCAACAGAATTTCTTTTATCTTTGTGGTTCTTCCAAAAAAAAAAAAAATGTGATACTTAAATTTTGTGATGATAATGCAGCTTTTATATTCTTGGAAGAGTTATATACTTTTGCTTATATTTGTATCTTTGTATAATACACAAAAGCTGGGTAAGCAGATAATATTGGACCACCTACAACTAAGGTTATACAATACATGTAAATGTAGGATGCAGGGAGCAGTTATAAGAAGAAGGGGTTGAGAATTCACACCAAAACTTTTACTTACACTTATCTTACTTAGAGATTAGGTACACATAGGCAGATTTTTTACCTATGAATGATTTCTGATCAAATAAAAAAAAATTGGTTCTTAAATCCTGTAAATGAAAACTAATTAACCGGCTGTCGTCACTTTGTACTTTTATGTGTTTAAATTGCAGCAAAGGACAAAGCCTATGAACTTCTACTCCAGTTTCCTCCCATATTCCAAAAACATGCAGTTAGGTTAATTGGTTCCCCCCTAAAATTTACCCTATACTGTTTTAAAGACATATGACTATGGTAGGGACATTAGATTGTGAGCCCCTTTGAGGGGTAGCTAATGGCATGACTATGGACTTGTAAAGCTCTGCGTAATATATCTGCACTATATAAATACTGTGTAATAATAATAATATTGGTTACTTACAATGTACATGGTAGGTTGCCCTTCTATTGGCTAGTGACATACAACACGTTACAGCACCATCTAAGACTGACTCACACATTCTCTGACTGCATATTTACAATCAGAAAACCTAATAAAAAGACTGTTAGTATTAACAAAAACCACGCTCACAGTTCCTTAGCTGTACACTATGCAGTTATATGTGGGCAGCATGGCTGGCTGGAAGGCTAGCACTCTTGCCTTTGTAGCACTAGGTCTCAGGTTTGAATCTTGGTCAAGGTGATATCTGCAAGGAGTTTATATATTTTTCCCATGATTGCATGGGTTTCCTGTGGACACTCCAGTTTCCTTCCGCATCCCAAGAAACATGCAATTAGGCTAATTGTCTTTCCCTTAGACTATGTTATTGACATATGTCATTAACACACGAATATGGTAGCCCCTTTGAGGGACAGTTAGTGACATGGCCATATAAATTGTAAAGAACTTCAGGATATATCAGCTCCATATAAATACTCATAACTAGTCGATAACTATGTATTTTAGTTGTACTTCACATCAATGTCTTTATCTGGAGGAACTCTTAAAACAATTTTCATTTCTATAGGTCACATTATATAACACATGAGTAAGTTGGAGATAAAAATAGATGATAAAATGCACCTACTTTTTAGGAAACAAGCTTTGTTCCTGCCAAATATTTAATTTAGTGGCAAATACACATCATGCATTTGTGTTTAGTGTCAGAATTACAGTTTGCATTGGTGCACAGTTTAGTCCTGACTTGTTCAGATAATCAGAAACTTTCAGTTATTCTGCGATTGTTATTATGTATTAGGCAAAAAACATGCTGTACTGTCAATGAAATATTGTATATGAACATCTTACTGGAAATATGTAACACATTGACAGGTAAAGAGTTCAGCAACTCAATGCAAACCATCAGAAAACCTCATCACTGTTCTAAAACATCTCCTGATTAGCAGACTGTTAATAAAGTCGGTACGTGGCTTTTTGTCATGCAGGTCTTGTGGATCCACTGGCAATGAGAATCAATGCTCCCACTGCATCCAAGCAGCCCCTTGCATACAACCAGGCTTTAAAAGTGTATGTGGCTAGAACCCCTAATTTTCTGAAACTCTCCAAAAGCCCCTTTCTTCTTGCTGGGGCTGCTTTTAGCAGTAAAGTTTTATAATCCCATACAGCTTGTAACATAGGTGTAATTTCCATCTACATTTACATATACACATACATTTCCATCCTATTGGACAACCCATTCCAAAATCATTTGCATTAATATGAGGTTGACTCTGCCCACCCTGTCCTTTACTGCTATAACAGCTACCAGTCCTTAAAGCCTTTTATAGCTTTCAGTGAGAGTTTGGTGTGTGTCTGTGAGAATTTGTACCCATTCAGCTAAAAGTTCAGTTGCAAACTCTGATGATAAACGAGAGGATGTGGCTTACAGCCTGCATTCCTCCTAACCCCAAAAGTGTTCAGTAGGGTGAAGAAGTAGACTGGTGGCCATTCACAAGCTAATCAAAGTATTTAGAATCAGACGTGTCAAACTCGGCAGACTTGACTGGTACACAGGGCATAGTCAAGGTGAAAAAGGAAAGGATCTTCTCCAACACATTTTAACAAGGTTGGAAGCCTGATTCTCCAAACAATCCTTGTATCCTGCAAAAAATAATTTTTCTTGTCATATATGTAAGTGTGATGGTCAGGTACCTACAAACTTTTGGGTGTATGTCATGATGCTTCTGTGTAAGTATGGCTTCACTTAAGTCTGATGAACTTGATGGGGTTTTTACAAAAATGAATATCTATTTTGAGTTACTTCATGGAAATATATAAGTATGACATTTCAAAACAACAAAAACTCTGGTTTATACGCCTAAAAACAGGATGCAATATATATATATATATATATATATATATATATATATATATATATATATCTACCTACTCAAAGTAATGAAATACTGTATGTATAAATATACTATTGCTTCTGTAGACATCATCTATAATACAAAATTTTGGTATTTTTTTATTTTGTTTAGTGCAGATGGGAGGGAGGGGTCTCTCTTAAAATGTCACATAGCTAAATTGACAATAATACAGCTAATGAGAAAAGGTCTAATAGGCATTTGGTGACACATAACTTTAGATTCCCCTAGAAAAGCAGTCTGTGATAATCTACAGAACTGTGAAATGTGTCTGGTAAATTTAACTGTGTATACAACAGGAATAGAACATACAAGTCCTTACAAAAAAATGGTCCCTAATCTATTTATGGACTGTGAACTATTTATTTCCTTTTCGTGAGTCTGACATGTGTCTTTTTGTCTCATTATTAATAATTATTATTTTTATTAATATTAATAATAATACCAATAATAAACAGCATAGCGCCAACATATTACACTGCACTGTACATTCCCTATCTCCTGTATTGTGATATGTTTTGATGATCTTATGCTTTCTGTAAAAATACAAAAATCATGTTCTTTAACTGTTTGCAACAAGTGACATTGATTTTGTTTTCATTGTTCATGTCATTTTTTGCCAATTTAAGGTCCCAAGCTATTATTATCAGCAACTTGAAAACTTTACAATATACATGTGTAAAATCATTTGCAGTTTGATTGTTTCTTTTGTGGACCCTTGTTTCCTTTGTTCACAAAAGATTTTCCACTATGTTATGGATTTTATGTCCGCTAGTAGCTGAAGTCATGCTGGGCTATTGCATAGGATTTCAGTGTATATATAAACTTCCTGGGAATATATCCTGTGTTGAAACAATCCATAGCTTTTGGAATTTGACCTTACAGAAATTTATATAATATTGCTGTACATAAGAGGCAAACAGAACTCTGAAAGATGACATCATTTTGCATAGAAGTACAGCATAGTATGTTATATTTAGTAAAGCTATGTTGGTCACAAAGATATAAAACTTTTATTTACAGGAAATATACACTGCCTAAACATATTTTAGGATTAGTAAGAAGTAAATTGGTTTCAAACCAAAGTGAATCTAGAAACTGCAAATTTTTTATTTATTTTCTTGAATAGATGCATGCAGATTTTTCCCATCTGCACAAAATCAAGTCATGAATTGTGACTCCCTACATTCCTAAATAATGCAGTTCTCCAATGTTTATCAAATCAACAAAAAGAGTTAAAAAGACCTGAATTAGTGGTTCTTTAGATTTAGTCAACAAGGGTCAAGCATTGAAAGGCCAGTTTGCACAGACCTTAGGCTATGTACACACTTCAGAAGTTTCTTGTATGATTCTCGTCTCAGGGCTTGTCTAGGACGAGAATCTAACGTGTGTACAGCGGCCATCCAGTGTCGTTCATGGATCCATCCTGGCGGAAGACGAACAACCACAATGGAAGTGAAGCGAGGAGAGTTCAGCAAGGTGCCACCCGCTGGTTTTACCTCCTCCCCTTTTCATGGAACAGAACGGCGCTGTTTGTACAGAATTTGTTCATCCTTCAGGTCTTTTGTCGTTGGAAATGATCGTGAAAGATCATTTCCAACTACTAAAATCTAACGTATGTACGTAGCCTTAGAAACCTCTCCCATGTTACTGAAAGTAGAACAATAGTTCTGTAAAACATTTTGTGATCAGACAGGTTCATTATTGTAGAAGGGACATACAGTAACCTGGTTAAACACACACCTGTCTGATTCTTATCTTCTTTTAAAAAATCAATGGGGCTGCTAGGACTGAATAAATGCCAGTGAATGTGAATGAGATTTGTCACCCAGGCCCAGGCCAGTCAAAATGGATGAAGATTCCAGGAGAAGAAGAAGATTGCATGACCATGACAGGGACAGGTGAGAAAACTGCGATTAGGTAGGGTATTTTATTGCAGAAAAGATATTGCCTGTCCCTATGCAATAAAGGACCTGCCTGAATGCACTTTTTTAAAGTAAGGGTTGAGTTCTGTTTTAATAGTTTATATGTATTGGAAAAACATAACATTAAAGGAAAGGGCGAGAAAATACTAAATCAATCAAAAAGCAGCTAAACCAATGTAGCACTGCAGAGCATATAATGTATTAAGATTCATTCACATATCTCAAAAAATAAGTTATTTTTATAGCAAGATAGTGGGCATAGCAATGCAAATCAATCCTTTACACCTCAACTGCTAAGTGTAAATCCAGATCCACTGACGCATAGAGCAGATAAAGCATAGTATTAAAAAGCAATTTATTTTAAACCACATACAGGTATTTCTAAGCTTGTTGGCTTTCATCTGTGTATGGAAATAATGACTTCTATGAAGTATGACTATGTTTGACTATGTTTAGACTGGTGGTGGGAACAAATGTATTGTGTGTATCCCAGTGGTTGGCCCTAGCCGTGGCCAGCCGCTTGACCACCCATGGCAAACATGTATTTGTACATTATACAGGACACATTGACACATTAAGCTGCTCACTGCCAACCCCATTCATACTCTATGGGCTGACACAGGTGAGAGGCTACATGAAGCATCTTAAAACAGGAAGAAGTTTAGGGGCATGGGGAAGCAGTAACTGCGATACAACCTCCCCGACAGTGTGAACATTTCCTAACTGGGATAAAGAAAGAGTCAGGGAAAGAAACAGAACAGAAAGAAAGTTAAAGTAGAATATGTATATCTTTCACCTAGCTTCTAGGTAGACTAAAGCCTGGCTAGGATTGGCTCCAGGGTGGTGTCTTATGTTGGGTTATGTGACTGACAGGCTGTAGCCTTTGTTTAACCACAACTGCAGTTCCTGGCTGAGTGATTTGATGGATGGTTTGTAGATAGTTGGTAGGCCTCTTGCAAGAGCCCTCTGACCCCTACTGTGACTTCTCCATTGGGCCAGATGCCATTTACAACATATGGCCCATGGTTGTATTTGTGAAGCAAGAGCTGAACCTCTTCACTGCCTCAGGGGAAATGTCACCAAAAAGAAGACCTAACTCTAAAATATAAGCTGTCATTTCTTCACTTATGATGGTATCTGTGTACTGTTCATGTATTAGCATTTAACCTTGTAAGCTGTTTTTCCCTTTGTAATTTGGTTTACTTTTGTCTTCACCAGTCCAATATCAGATTGATATCTTGGGTTTTACTAATTTATTGCACCTATAATTTATATGAATATGTTCAGTTTTTCTCTGGGAATTCTTACTAATAAGTAACCTACAGTATATGTGTATAGAGACCTATATGTGCATGCTATTAAGTTCCTCACAATATGGCCTATAATATGTAATGTGTATTTATGGTTTGATATGTTTTTATTAACAAAAAGGCATATAAAAATAAAACATAAAATTTGTATAACAATAAAGATTCATAAAAAATTTTGAAGAGTTTCAAGTATGAACAACAGTGCAAACATCCAGGTAACAATGGTATTGGGTGTGACAATAAAGATAAGACATAACAAAAAGAGAAAAGAACTCGGAACGGTAATGATCATATAGTAAACATATTATCTGAATTGAGGGCAGAAGGGGAGGGGCGTGAAGGGGGAGGGGGGGGGGAGAGGGATATGTAATGTGTATTTAGCCTTAAGATGTCACTTTTCCATCCTAAATGCTTAAGTTGGATTAAGTAATTAAACTGTTCTTAAATCCTAAAATCGTAAAACAGCTGCACTTGTACCTACCATGTCTGAAAGCTTGCTTGTCTTCTCCAGCCTCCCATTTATGGGGGAAGTGACTGTGGAAGTTATAATGAAGGCTGGCTCTCTTTCTCTTACTATCAGCTGGTGCCCACCAGTATCTGCAAGTGGTCTGGGCTTGCCATCACATGCGACGTCTCCTCTCTATCTCGTCTCTGTTGGACTCTACCACACTGTTTAGCAGCTGAATTGTCTTTACAAAACAGGTTCTTTTGAATCTGTTGTTATTCTTTTGTTTAGGAAGCTCTCCTCTTGTGTACATATGGATTAATGAGGAATAATAGGATTTCACTTGGAGACATGTGCGCTGGTTATTGCCTCCCCTTGCTTAACGGTTAAAACATTTACTGGTCACAAGATGCTGGAACTGATGTAGGCAATCTTATCTCCTGAAACCATCCTGAAGAAGCGGATCTATTATTCCGCGAAACACGTCGACAAATTAGAACCCATTGATTTGGTGTCTAGCACAGGAGATATTGTTTTTATATGTTTTTAAGCTGAAATATGGTTGTTATATGTTTGATATTGAAATAAAACATTTTAAGCTATATGTCATTTGTACCTAATTTGGCCTTAAAAGTCCGAAAACCTTTCTAGGCTCACTCAGGGACAAGTGGCAGGCAGTGAACACACAGTGTCGGTGCACAGTACAAGACCAATAACTACAGCATTTATTGAACATACATATGAATGGGCCTGTTTGCCCTTCCCTGTGTTGGCATAAAAGCACATTACATCAGATGCCTTGTTGCTTACTTTTCCATGTGTATCAGTAGTCTATATCTGAAAAGGTTTTGTCTTTAGATATAGACTACTAACAAATGTGTAGTGCACAAACTGGTCCTGTCATTTGTTGGTGTGCATATGGATTGAGAAGTAAATGGTTTTTGTGAACATGCAGTAGTCCTGACATCTGGGGCTGTAGCCAGTTGGCTGCACACTACCTGTCTGGAAGTTCAGAATTTACATTGTTTAATGCTCTGGAACAAGAGGCATGTAATTGTACACACTTTATTAGGCAGTGTTTCCTGGGTTGATCTGAATCTATGTACCTAAAAAGAGACTATTTCAATATAGTACAACCTTAATGTGGAACATTGCAACCGGGCAGGTCCTATATTGAAAAGCACAGGCAATGATGTTCCTTCTGCAACAAAATAAACATACTTGCCTAATCACAATTTTTTATTTTCACCCACCTTTCCCCATGCTTTGCGGGCGCTGTCAACCCCGATTTCAGTCCATCTTTATGCCAGGATGACAACACTTCCAGGCGGGAGTTCATTCAGTCCCAGCAGCATTGGGAATGCTGAGATACCCAGCAACATACTGGCAGTGTACAGAAGACAGCGAACTGGCAGATACTTAAGTTTATGGACCTGTCTGATCACTGATTTTCATAGGAACTATAGTTCTTCTTATAGTTATAGTTCTGAAGTCTAGCATGATAACATTGGGGCTACTGTTTCTGAACATTCAATAAAATGCTAGCTGTCTGCCTGTCATGCTGGCCCTTCAATATTAACTATTCTAAAACATATGCACATGGACTTTATATGCATACTTGTTAAGTGTCGGGGACCCCCTTCACCAGTGTGTCAGCACAACAACAACAAAAATATTTAACTGGAGTCACATTTCTATTTCTTATAAAGACCTGAAAGAAAAAAAAACTAATAAAGATTGTAGTCTTGGTAATTACCTAATTTTTGCTATCTTGTTTTATTCATAGAATATAATGGAAAACCACGAAAAGAAACAGTTCTGCATGTTGAAAACAGTAGCCCAGATCAGCAGGGACCTCAGTCCAGGATTCCTGGTGAGCAGGCATCATTTGCTCAGAAGCCAGATGGGCAGGAATGATTTTTTATTGCTACAGGAAGGAAGAAATAGACATCATGCAACATACAGAGCTTGACTGGAAGAATGTGCGATGCTGAGTATGATACACAACAATGATCTCAGTGGACTTGTGTAAAGGTATATACAAGATTTGGAAAGGGTTCTGGGGGACGGTGTCTGATCCTAGCCATTTCAGACCTGCAGTGAGCCACAGTGTTCTGCCACAGGCTCAACTGTGGTCCCTGCCCCTCCCATTCAAGTGAACAAGGATCGGCTTATTTTTCTCAGGCAGACAGAGACTTTATTTTCACTCAGCTGCAGCAGATCGTTGTGCAGGTCCAAAAAACATTGCACCATTTAGTCACATAGTTGCTGTTTAGGATTTGCACCACGGCCACCGCCATGGTTGCCCACAATGCAATTTGCCTCTCCTGGCTGCACCGCAGCAGTTTGCCGTGCAACTGGGAGCACATCGCCTGATTTTACGCTGAGGGTCGGAAAGAGCAATAACTTTATTAAAAAATACAATTGTCCTTAATGTATAACTTCCAACGTGGGAATAGTGAAAAGGGACACCTTTTAGTTCAAAGTGTGCGGTTAAAGGAAACACCGCCATGCTATGCAGACCAAAATATATAAATAAAAAAAAGATTGGTTAAACTCACAGCTAATATTTTTCACAACTACCTTGTATATTGTAATATATATATATATATATATATATATATATATTATATATTATGTGGCAGCTCAGTGGTTTAGAGGTCTGCACTCTGGCCTTTGTAGTGCTAGGTCCCAGGTTCAAATCCAGGCCAGGACACTATCTGTATAGAATTTGCAGGTTCTCCCTGTGTCTGCATGGGTTTCCTCCCACATTCCAAAAAACAAGCAGTAAGGGTAATTAGCTAACCCCCCAAATTGACCTTAGACTGTAATAAAGACATATGACTATGGTAGGGACATTAGATTGTGAGCTTATTTGAGGGACAGCTAGTGACATGACTATAGACTTTGTTTGTACAGAGCTAAATAATATGATGGTGCTATATAAATACTGCGTAATAATAATATTGTTATCAAAATAACAAAATGTGATAATATAGATGCTGGATAAAAAAAGCTTTAGTGCAACTTAACATTTTTTGCCGTTTCAATTAATAAATTATGGATATAATTTAATATTCTATGCAAAGAATGCCCAATCATGGTATAAGAAAATGAATAAAAAAAAATTTTGTTTGTACTTTTTTAAGTCAGTGCAACTTTACCACCTCACTATGTAAAAAGTCTTTATGAAGATTTAAAGGAATGTTTTAAACTTGCCAGAACAGAATTTCACTACATCCCCACCTGCTTTATTTGGCTAGAATGTCAGAATTTTAGAAATATAGAAATAAGCAGTAGAAATACTTGGCACATTTAGTCTAATATAGCACCGTCTTTTTTGCATCTTCTTATCTGTTTTCCTCTCTTTTCCCATAAAAGTCTTTTTGACACTTTGCTTTACATACTTCTGTTTGCCTTCCCCTCAATATGGGATGCCATCCCTTTAGAAGACACATTTCTTCATTGTAATTGACTTTTATTCTGATTTACATTGTAGGGATCCTACCATAGCAACTGCAGTGAAGTCAAAAAGCGGAAGGCCATAAGTGCAATCTAATTGTAGTTTCTGCAACTGTACAGAGATCCAAAGGCATAAGGGCTTGGATAAATTTAAATAGTTAATCAGGTTCTATGTCTTAAAGCTTGGAATTGTATGGAAAACGCTTGTTCATTAAATGTTGGTGTCAGAAACTGCATGTAACCTACAGCTTTGAAAAAAAACAGTTTATAATGAAAAAACAAAATCATTATGCCCTTGATAAAATAGAGAATTAGAAGTCCTTAAGGCTCGGTCTACATGGATGTTTCCCCAGCGTTTAACCCGTGGCCCTAATGCCCATGTTTAAAATTACCATGCATTCCAACGGGCTAATCTACACCAGGGCATTTCCTTGAGATAACGCTCCTTGCAACGTGCAACGGGGTTTTCAGATATTTCAGATATGAATAACTGTGTGTAAATAAGAGGCAAAAAAACATTTAGCAGAGAGCAATGTACTAATGAGTCCGGAGGTATTACAAGTTAATAAGTATAAGACACTGTATGTAATAGAGAGGCATGAGACACTGCATGCAGAAATAACGTGTGGAGTTCAGCATCTAATAAAGAGGTACTAGGTATATTAGAAATCATTTAATTATTGTATGCAATAGAGATCTAGGCAGTACTGCTTGTAATAGCAGTATTTCAGGCCAAGTATGTAGCAGCCATGAGTCATAAGGATTTACATGTTATACAGGGTATGGGGCACAATATGTGAAAGAAAAGTATAAGGTACAGTGTGTAATATAGAGACATGAGTAACAAAAATGTAGTAGATCAGCATGAAGAAAGTTTTTCATTAAAGAAGAATTAGGCACTAAATCCAAGGAGCAGCCATCAAGTACTGAATATGAAAGACAGGTGTGAGGTACTACGCGTAACAAAGGTGTAAGACGCAGCCTGTAAGAAAAGGCATAAGGTAATTAATAAATACAGAAGGATACTTATGGTCTTGATTTAAAAAGCACCATCATCCTCTGTGGAGCTGTACAAAATGGAAAACAAACATGGGTGCATAGTACAGAGGTGGTAAAAAAAGATTGTATGCTTCCTTTAAAAAGTGAGTTTTATTTGTGTGCTGCAGGGTTTCAAGGGCCATAAAAAAAATATGTTTTGAAAAGGAAATTCCAGAGGAAAAGAAGTAAAATAAGTTAGTAAAATAGAAGTTGCTATGCCAAGGATTGGTATACAATTTTTTTAATGTACTTTGTTTTATATATATACAGTGTATACTTTTGTTGCATACCCCTGAGGAAGCCCTCATGGCGAAACGCATCGGGTAACAAGTCGTTTCTTATGCCTCTCCACTCTTTAGACTAGAACGCAACTGTTAAGCCCAGCTAATCTCCACCCCATGACTTTACAATGGGGGATGGTCTTGTGATGTAATACACCATTGTACTGATGTATGACACTATACTGTAAATATTGCCTTTTGATAACAGTATACAACATCAAACAAGAGCCTGAAGCTGAACTGTTTTTACTTCTATTTCACATGCACACTAAGAGGGGTGGCTTATATAACTCGTATGTTCTCACTACAACTTTTGGACATGAGGGCGTTTGCTCCCATACCCTTAAATTATGAATTCCAGAGGAAGTAAGAATCTGTAAGAAATCTTGTATGTTTGGAGGTGATGTTGGTTGAGCACAGAATAAGGTTCTGTGCAGAGCACAGGCTGTAAGATGGTATCTGAAAATTAGTGGGGACATATATAGAGAAAAAAGATTGAGGAGAGTTTTGCTGGCATGAATTGGGGATAAGATTTGTATTCTCTGGGTAATGGCCAAAAAGTAAAGATCTTTGCAGAAAGCGCATCAGTTGAGAAGAGAGGTGGTGAAGTGTTGAAGGAGGTGATTATGAATTGGAGATGTTCTAATCTGTTAGTTGTAATGCCAAAGAGAAAGATTTTACAATAATCAAGGCTTGATAAAAGGGAGTAAACTAGCATTTAGTAGTGTCATCAGTGAGAAAAGGGAAAGATACCAGATATTGTTTTGAGATGAAAAAGAAAGGAAAAGGTTAGTGAATAATGTGTGAAATAAATTAGCAGGGTTGAATATTACCCCTTAACAGCATGCTTAATGTGCTAAGGTTATAGGGGTGCTAATAACATTTATTGTTGGTGCAGGAAGAGAAATGGCTTGAGACAATGGGAAGTAATCAATTCTATTATACTTATGTTAAGTTTTGAATGAAGCATTCATAACATAGAGGTCCCCAACCCCCGGACCGTAGACCACATCTCCCAAAGACATCGCAGGATCAGGGCAGTGGGCCGGTTGTGTCTCTAAACACAACCTGCCCACTCTCCTATCACAGGCTCAGACCTGCATGGGAGAGTGGGCAGAATCTGGCATCATGATGTCACTCTGGGGGGATGTTTCTTCCCCTTTGAGTGACACCTGGCTCCCCACGTATGCAAGGTCTGGAGACTGTGCATTTAGTGGTCTGTGACCAGCAAAAGGTTGGGGACCACTGCATTATAGAATATACAGCAGAAAGACATTAGAGAGGTAAGATTGAAGATAGTAAGGTCTGGACCTGAGACAACTGGTTTTAATATAGTGCTATAGAAATTTATTGGTAGTCCGGGCATATAGATTTAGAAGGGAAGGGGATCAAAGACAGAGCCCTGAGGTGCACCAACATATACTATACATGGAATGGAGACTAGATTTACGAGATCTTTTATTCCTAAAGATCACTAAAGAACTGAGTATTGACTACACTACAGTATCAAATGCAAAGGACAGATCAAGAAGGATTAGTGTAGAACGGGTTGGCAAACTCCGGCCTTTAGGCCAGATACAGCCTAGCCCAGGGGTCAGCAACCTTTACTATCAAAAGAGCCATTTTGCCTCCTCTTCCACTAAAGAAAAATAGTCTGGAGCCGCAAAACGCGGCTCCGGAGCCGCAGGTTGCAGACCCCTGTCCCAGGCAACTACGAGCTGCATGACAGTTTTTGACTTACAGAAGATCGTGATTATAGAAGAATATTTGCTAGCAGGTAGAAATTTAATGCAGAAGTGATTCTCCTATAGCAAATTACATACCTTCACCGAGGTTTGCAAAGTGGATGTGGGTGCACAGTAAATACAATTTTCATTTCCTACAGGTGGCTCCACGACCCCCTTTTTTTTCTAGTTGCGACTGTTTTGCTCTGCAATTGTGGTGTCCAATCCCACATTAGGCAGAAATAGCATCCATTAAAGTTAAAAATCATGGAAAAATTGTAGTCTATGCTAACAAACTTTGCTTCTGACTTAATGACAGATTATTTGAATAAAGTTATAAATACATATACTTTTAATATAAAAATACATTTAAATAATATATACAATATTATATAAAAATATATAAGACAAAAATTTACTGAAAAAATTGTGCTTTTGTTCTGTTTCCATAGGTTTTGGGGCATTCTTTAACACAAGCATAATAAATGCCTTTGTCACCCAAAGAAGGAATTCGGTAGGGTTATGTATTTGTTCTTTTTTTGCCTTTTTATGTAAGCAAGAGACCACAGATCTGGTGACCTACTCTCAGTGAAGACTGATCTAGCTCTAATTTTCTTTGTTATGTTCACCAGACATCTACAGGAAATCCTGATCAAAGTTACGTCATCAGGATTTGTGTAAAAGGACGAATATCAGTGCCTCACACTTCTCCAATGCACAAAATGCTTTATGCCTATCTACTTTACACAGTGCCCGACACAATTTTATGGGATGCAGTGCCTTATGTCTATTTCACACATTTTCTCATGTCTTTGTAGTAGTGTAATCCCCCTTTAATACACACAATGTGACATGCTTTTCTACTACGTGAATTGCTTCACAGCTTTTTTTACTAAATAAAATGTACTATATCTCCCTTTACATTGGTCATGGACTGTCTTGTCTTACCACTGCCCGCCCTTGTCATGCCACCTACTAACCCTGGCTGACTATGACTAAGCACACTAAACTCCTGAAAAGGAATTGTAGAGTGGCCGAGCAGTGTTGGAAAAAAAAAAACACAGATGAGGACTTCCTGTCATACAAACGGGCTCCACATGACTTCAGGAATGTACATTCATGTGTAAAGCAGTCATATTTTTACATTATTTTTACTACCCTCATATCAATACAGACACACAATCCAAAACAACTATTCAACAACCTGAGCTCTCTACTACATCTTCCTCCTCCTTGTCCTACCTAGACTATGCCTTACTACCCATTCCTTGGAATTTTCCTTCCATTTTTTCTATAGCTGTCCTCACCCCTTATCCTTTTTAACCTATCCTTTTCTACTGACAATTTTCGATCGTAGATTCCATAGAGTTTAAAGCTACTACCCTGTTTCATATCTGTCCTTACAGATATACTGATACTTACTGATCTTACTTCTCTAATTGCTTGATTTTATGTAGTTTATGTTGATTTTATGTAGTTTGCATATTACCCCTATAATTCCACAAATTCAAGGTACATTTTTCTACACATTATTCTACACCAGGGGTGGGCAAACTTTTATGGCCACTAGGCCATTTCAAGGGTGGGTTGGAACACAGTAGGCCAGACTCTGAGTCACGCCCCAATGGCCATGCCCATCACCAGGGAACGCCCCCTGAGGTGAAATCCCTCTCCTCTGTATGCAACCAGGGGGCGTTAGGCCTGGAACGAAATACCGGCTAGGCCAGGGGTCTGCAACCTGCGGCTCTTCAGCCTCCTTGTTGTGGCTCACTTCGGCTGCCGCGGTGAGATCTCTGATGGGGGATCCCCTTCCTCCCAAGACACTGCGGAGGAGGGGGATTCTCTATCCGGTGATCTAATGAAAAAAATCTACCAGTGAAATAAATCTACCACGGGGCGTGTACAAATGGGTGTGTACAATGACATCCCCCTCCTTTGAACCCCAATTCCTCTGGAATGGGGAGATGTACAAAACCAAAAATGTAGGTGCAAGTGGGGGACACCTGTGACTAACACCCCCTAAAATTTAATTGTTAGGCTATCATCAGAACATAAAGAACTCTGCCCATCAAAAAAATCTACCGTTACACATTGCTGGAGGCACCTGAACCCCAATTTCTCTGGAACAGGAAGGGGGTACAGGTGAACAAAATTAGAGGTGCAAGTGGGGGACACCTGTGGCTAACACCTCCTAAAAACTCCACCCATCAAAAAAACCCTACCCTGTTACACATTATTGGAGGCTTCTAGCACCTAAACCCCAATTTATCTGGAAACGAGGGTACAGGTGAAAAAAATTTGAGGTGCAAGTACGGGACACCTGTGGCTAACACCTCCTAAAAATTCATAAAAACTCTGCCTATCAAAAAAATCTACCCTGTTACACATTGCTGGAAGCATCTAGCATCTGAACCCCAATTTCTCTGGAACGGGGGGAGGCGGTACAGGTGACCAAAATAGAGGTGCAAGTGGGGGACACTTATGGCTAACACCACCTACAATTGAATCGCTAAGGCATCGTCAGAAAATAAAGAACTCTGCCCATCAAAATAATCTACCCTGTTACACATTGCTAGAGGCTTCTAGCACCTGAACCCCAATTACTCAAGATTGGGGGGTACAGGTGAACAAAATTAAAGCTGCAAATAAGGGACACCTGTGGCTAACACCCCTTACAATTTCATTGCTAAGGCATCGTCAGAACATAAAGAACTCAAAAAATCTACCTCCAGCTTCTAATGTAACAGGATGATACGTTAGAAGCTGGAGGCTTCTAGGGGCATAGTTCAGTGTTTAATTTATTTCAAAGTAGTCCTACACATGCACACTTGTTGTAACAGGTAAAATTAAAAAAATATTAAAACTTTTAAAAGTTTATAAACTGTGTTATGTTTTGTGGCTCCAGACTATTTTTCTTTAGTGGAAGAGGAGGCAAAATGGCTCTTTTGATAGTAAAGGTTGCTGACCCCTGGCCTGGGACGATCTCCAAGTTGCGGAACATTGTGAATTTTAAGTCTAAATATCTCTCCTGAGGGAGGAAAACCCTCACCTGCATTGTATCCATAAAAGGGCCAATTATTCAAGGAAACAGAACTTCATGACTTTTAGGTGTTTAGCAGTCACACTCCTCCAGAGACTGCAGGGTAATGTCAATAATTGCTTTTCGTCTTTGCACTGACTGAGCCCATGCATCTAAAGAAACCAGAAAGTTGGTGTGGTGAAGGGTGGAAACCATTAAGTTAATTTTGAACTTTCTGAATTGTTTCTTAGCAATTACTAGCTTAATTTCTCTCTAAGACAGAAAACTCTTGCTCAAGGTCTCCATTATGAAATGAGGTGAATTTGGAGTGAAAGGAATCTTTATTTTGCAACTTGTTGTCTTAACCTTGCTTACTGACATATCCAAAATAAATGCAAAAAGTTTGCAAAGGATTAAAGACACCCTAAAAGACCAAAATGCTGCAGGTTGAGGCAAACATTACTGAAGAGATGGTTTTGTCCATGGGTTAGAGGACTTAGGCTGGATGACCAAGAGCATTTAAAGTGGACCTAGGCTCTAAAAACAAAAAGCTACCAGGAGGTAGAGCTAATTGAAAAAAGAGACATGAAATCCATGCCCATGCTTTCTGTAGTGTAGAGCTGGGCTGTGTGTGCAGAGCCATGCACATGAGTAACTATGTGCCATAATCAGCAAATATGACGTGATCTGGGAGGACACAAATTGGCCTGGTCCACTTCCAGAGGTATAGCCCATTTCTAACAGTATTCCTGTTGCCAGGATCACTAAAGATCACTAACTTTCTATGTTTCCAGTGGTTAAGTATTCCCTTTCTTTTGTATTAGCCTAAAACAGAAACACAAGGAGCCCTTGAGTGTTGTGTGAGCGAGTTCAGAGTGATAAAATGTATTATCTATACCCATAAGGCATCTTCTCCTTTTGCACATAACCTGGTTTGTCAACAGAAACAGAAGACAATATAGTAAGGAAAGGTTAGAACTTCTGATGATGGCATTGCTCTTTGCTTTACTCTACCATAATAAATTTTTGCACAGTTGTCGTTAAGACAGAAAGTGGCAAAAGATTCTTCCTAGTGGTGTTACAGACTAGAAATAAAACAAATTTGTCTGAATTGGTAAGTCTTCCAAACTCTAAGAAGAAAAAAAAAGATTGAAGGTGGATATTTAAAGTGCACCCATTACCACATTTTTACTTTATATTATAGGGTAGATAACCCTTTAATACAAGTAAAATGTGTTAGTTATTCCATCCCCTTCTTTACCACCACAACTGAATGTGAAGCCCACAGCTTTCCTGGGATACTCTCAACTTGTATCCCAAGAGGCTTTGGGCTGCTCCTTCTAAACATGCCCAAAACGTGGGCATGTGCAAAAAGGGCTGTTCCCACAATGTAAAAAAAAACATTTTGGATTTCTGAACTTATTTCATGCATACACAGTGAGATGTACAGGAGGAAACATCACAGTGCAAAGTAGGGTAACGTAGGAAGAAGATGAACAAAGATCATGGCGCCCACTGGTTCCAGAATGGAAATAGAATCCAGGGCAGTGCAAAACTAAATCAAATCCGATTTTGGAGGGATCGAGCGCTCTGCAGAAGTAAAGGGAAGTGTAATTTTTTATTTTAACCTCCCTGGCGGTATGATTTAAAAGGATTTTTAAATGTAAAAGAGGTACATTTAAAAATCCCCATTATTTTATATTTCCTGCCTGGTCCCGCCTACCTTCATGATGGTCCCACCTTCAAGCCTAAGACTAGCGAGCTAGAGGACGCCACTGGAATGTGGAAACAAGGTAGGGGTTTTAAACTCCCTGGCAATTCCACCCCGCTTTTGGTATGGAAAATCCACTCCGAGCCACATTTGGGAATACCGCCAGGGAGGAAGTTCTGGAAGTAAACTAAAATTTTTAAAAAAATGATTAGCATGTAGACTTTTCTTGTAAAAAGCCTATGTACAGTATGTCACTTCTGCCATAAAAACATATTTCTTCCCTACTAGAACATATCTTCTATTTATGAACTAACTTTGCCTATGCGACTCAATGTACAATCTTGGTATTAAATTATTTTACAGTGTGACTGCATGGGCAATTTGTCATCCCAGCCAATCAAAGTAGACTAAAGCTACGTACACACGGCAGATTTTTATCGCCCGATAATCGGCATCGGCCAATTATCGGGCGAAAATCTGCCATGTGTACAGTTGGTGTCGTCCATCGTCCGGACGACCGACCTGCCGGATCCACGGATGATGGACGACAGCCGATCCTAATGAAAGGGAAGGGGAGAGGGCGCAGCAGGGTGGGGCTCCGTCGCTCTCCCCCTCCCCTCTCCATTGAGCATGAATGGTGCTGTATGTACATACATACAGCACCGTTCATGCATCGTGCACTCCCTTGTCGTTGGAAAGGATCGTGGAAAGATCCTTTCCAACGACAAAAATTGGAAGTGTGTACGCAGCTTAAGATTTTAAACCCAAAGATGGCAGAGGCATTGGAGTGACATGGGGTGTAGGTAGGCCATAATGGGACTTTGGGATGTAGGTAAGCCATAATGTGCAAACATGCTGTGCAGACAAGGACCATGATCTTTATATATGCCATATGACTGTAATTTTCTAATCTTATTGCAATTAGCTAAAATACTTTATAGTAATTTTATTAATAAAAGGATCCTTACCCTGGTGAGTTAACTTTGTAAACTGAGCCATAAAGAGGAACTGTGTGCAACATTTTTATGTTTTATATATGCAATACAGTACCTGGCATTAATAGCAATTCTTTATTTTGTCACTTTATATAAAAGGCCAAGCTGTGCTTACAAATAGTCAGCTTTAGTTCATATTAATCTAAAGAAATGCTGCTGTAGTTGCCTAAAATGTTTAAATGTTATTTGTCTATTTTTTTATAAAATATATTTATAACTTTCTGCCCAAGTAAGAAGACCCACACTGTTGTGAAGAACTAACAGCATTGTAATAGAAATGTTTGTCAGAAGTATGTTTGTTCTAGTGACACATTGCATCATATATATAGTTTTTTGATTTTGCCCACAGTCCCACTTTAAGTAATCTTCTTGAATGATGGCTGGTTCCATGGTAATTGTGTTTTTTTTAGGGTTTTAACACCTATTTATTTGACTTGATTTAAATCAAGCTGACATCTTACAATTTATGGAATGGAAAATGGAAGAATGGAAAAGACTGAACGTTTACTTTAAATTCCCTGGTTTGGGAATGTACTTTTGCTGGACATAGATTTAAAATGCTGCCTGATGAATACTTTAGGGTGCTCAAGTTAGTACTGAGTACATTCATTCCTAAATCTAAACTATACATTAATGTTGGGTAGCTTCCCATTTTCCATCCTATCTGACTTGTCTTGCTTTAAAGACCAAACCCTCCTGGTACAATTTTTTTTATTTTGTAGCTGTGTCACTAACATGTTGGATACCCTGAATACGTAATTTCCTTTCTAAAATGTTCAATATCCATATACAAACTGATCCACTTCCTTAACTGTGTTTACCTAATTAACTTCTGCATAGCAATAACTCATATTTTTACAGTTTATCTTCTTCCTGCTTAGATCACTGATCTGTGAACACAGAGAAACAGTAATTACATGATAAAAGAGAATTTAAACAATTAATGTCCAAAAATAACAAACTAAGATAGCTTTTTCATAAGGGAATTAAAATGGAAACATGAATATTGCTAACACCAAAGCAGTAAAAGGTTTGTATGTAACAATAACTTAGTTATATGTTGTTTTCATAGTTGCTGCTATAATGACAATGCAGCTTTTACTTTCTAAACATTCAATGTAGACATTTTAAGGCTGAATTTACATCCTTGCATTGCAGTAATGCCTATTGTACTACATAATACTTCAACAAACAAAATATGTGTTTATTCATTTTGAATGGCAATCCAATGAACATTTCCAACTGAGCAGGCAGGTTCTTAATAACTGCCCTGATTACAGTTTTTTAATTACACTCACTGCCAGGCCAACTTGACACCAACTTGGCCAAAACAAAATGACTGTGCATGAGCATGGTACCCAATATGGGATACCTGGCATTGTACACCGCACATTTCAGAAAAGACTGCGAACAGCCAGATAAGTATGTTTTATTTTGAACCTGTTTATAGGTTCTGCTTTAGGTTGCATACAGGCAGTATTTTTTTGTCACTGGAAACAATCTTTTTTAGTCCTTTCTAGTGAAAGTAGAATAAACTAGTGATGTACAAACAGCACTATTCAGTACTATGGAGACAGGACTGGGGAGGATGAGACATCCTGCTGCATCCTCCTCCAACAGATATGACAGGAAACATCCCTGCTTATTTATTAAGCGATTCACTGTGGCAAGCAAACATCTCTTTGAATCGAGCTTGGGTATTTACCATGCGTACAATATCGGAAATATTGGATACATTTGTTTGCCACCAATAATAGGACTTATTTCTAATCTAGTGGTACAGAAGAATCAGGGTTACAATTATTCATATGTGGGTACAGTTCTCTGCTTGACTTAACCATATTGGAAAAAGCATAAATAAAAACTAATGTGTGCATCCTGGAGCATGCGTTAAAAGTCAGTTGTGGTGTGTGCCTGGATTAGGCATATACAGAAGCCTGTGTATGAACACTACTACCGCTCCTGAGAATGTCATTGGATGAAACACACCAAATAGATAAAGATGTCATGACTTATGTCATCATGTGATGACATCAGACGGGTATGTGTTAATACGCCAAAGCCTTTCCTCTTGTGCAGAGCTGCGCACCATTAGTGTGAATTGTACCATGTGAATTGTATTAAAATGTTTTAAAAAATGTATTAAAATAAAATGTTGGCACTATGGGATCTCTCTTTTTCCCTTTTTATGATTGGGCAATATTGAGAATGCTGTAAAGATGAGCATCTTTGCACTGATAAACTGCTGTTTAACTGTAAGAACATTATCAAAGAATATTGTTGTAAGTATAGTGGTTGAGGATTGTGAATTTCTGGATAAACGCTGTTTAGACTATTTTATTTTTATACCCAACATACGGCCCGCGGGCCACATCTGGCACTCTCCTCATTCCCTCTCTGCTTGTTGTCTTGTGGGGGATGGGGAGCACACATCTCCTGTTTCTCTCTGAGATTCTGCTATCAGGGGAGCAAGCTTTCTAAACATGCTCAGTGTTAGCTCTGACAGTGGATGTGTACTATAGACCTGGCAATCAGCTGTGTCTGCTCCCTGCCACCTTGTACTGTGGGATAATCCCAGCAGCAGCATGAAAGCAGTGTCTGTGTCCATGCAGCTGTCATTATCCTCATATATAAACCTTCTTATCTCCTACACCCAGTGTCATAGAAATGTGAGATTTTTAGGGTACACAGGGGAACCTGAGAGATGCTACTAAACCCTAAACATAAAAAGTTGCCAAATAAGGGGTCACAAGCAAAAAATCCTAATATTACCCAGGGATATTTTCACATTAAGAGGGGCTGTTTTAAGATCAGGGTCCCCGAATTGAGTTTTCATGTTAGGGACTCCCAGGGGCCACTTCGATGGCATGAACATTACGGTACTATCAATTCACTCTATACTGGGGTGCCCCAAATATATACTTGTTTGTTCATAGAACTTCAAGGCTGCATTCAGACTGGCGGTGAGGTTAAGGTTTGGTTATTCCTTCCTCATGCCATAGAACCCTGCCTAGGGGAGGACACTCAGTACCGCTATCTACCCCCTGGAATCAAATCTGCAGACGCTGCAGTGTGAGGGACTGAGTGGCTGGTGGGGTGCCTGTTACACATAGCTGGACACTTGCCTTCTGTGAATCCCAATTTCTCTGGAATGAAGAGATGTTGGCAACTGCAAATGTGTCCAGTAGGAAAACCCTTTTGTCCCCCCTTCCCTGTTACAATGTTATACCCATCATATCAAGCTACCTTGTCACACAAAGCTATCCCCTAAAGCTGCGTACACACTTCCAATTTTTATCGTTGGAAATGGACGAACGAACGACGAACGATCGATTGGGCAAAAATCGTTTGTAAAAAAAGTAACCAACGACGCCGACGAACGAGGATAGTCGTTGGAAATGAACGACCAGACCGGCGGATCGGATTTGACGACGATCGTTGACCATCTATCGTGTGTATGGTCTTTCATTGATCGTCCATGGTCTGAGCATGCGCGGTGAACGAACGTTCGCTCACTTCCTGTGGTGCACGTCACTTCCTGTATCGTTCAAACAATCGCATCTATCGTGTGTACAATATCTGCGAACGATCGTGTCGTTATCTGTATGTACAGGATCGGTGCTATACGATCGTTCGCAGATATCGTGCAGGATCGTTCGTCTACCAACGATAATAATTGGAAGTGTGTACGTAGCTTTACTCTCTATGAGCCTCAATCTCTCTGTAAGAAAAGGGAAATCTTACTGCACGTGCAGGACTCTTGTAGACAACTCCCCCTAAAATGTCATCACTATGGTGTTTTGTAACTTTCAATAATAAAATGAGCATCAAATGGTGAATGCAGAAATTCTTGATTTGTCATTTCCTTTAATTGGTACATGTACAATATGATAACTAGAAACATTTCAATATAATTTCATTTTAAGTCAAACTATTCTAGTTTTAAACATACATCTTTAATGTTTGTTGCGTTGTGGCCCCCAGATGAAAAAAAGGTTGGGCACCACTGTCATATAGCATTTAGCAGCAGACCAGAAATTGACTTTGGAGTAAAAAATATTCGTTAAAAAATATATGTACTGTAATTTGAGTTAAGGCTGAAATTATCAGGTGTGGAGTGGATTTGGCAAGCCATGTATTTTTAGAGACGTTGGTTATTACTAAGTAAAGTTTGTATAGGGAACTCTTTATATGGGGATTGAAGCCTGTGTGAGATAAAAGCAGGTTTACTGTGTAACTCACATCATCTGGATTGGGATCTGTCTGGTTATGGGCAGGTAACTTCAAGTTAAAATGGAACTAAACTCGTTGGTAGTGGTGAGCTTCTGCCATAATCAGCAAATATACACAGCATAGTTACCGATAATGGCACATACTAAACTTACCATCGGCTGTCATGTTGCAGCAATGACAGGTCCTGCCATTGTAACATCCTAGAGAGCTGCACTTTTGATGTCAGACGCCGGTAAAGACAGAGATCTTAGTCATTGATTAGACGCACGGATACAAGACTTCTCTAGAGCTGCCCGGACTCTCTGGAATGGTCTTCCTCATCCTATTCGGCTTGCTCCTACTTTCTGCTTTTAAAAGAGCGCTCAAAACCCATCTTTTCAAACTTGCCTACCCGTCTTCTTCTGTTTTTTGAAACCACCACTACTTCCCGCCACTACATATCTCCCCTCCTATTGTGTGTGAAATTCTCCCACCTACTAGATTGTAAGCTCTTCGGGGCAGGGTCCTCTCCTCCTGTATCACTGTCTGTATTAGTCTGTCATATGCAATCCCTATTTAATGTACAGCGCTGTGTAATATGTTGGCGCTAAATAAATCCTGTTTAATAATAATAATAGTTTATGTAATTTCTGTGCATTTGAAGCCAGTGTGTTAGTTTTTTTTTTCTTTATTCAAATAGTATTACCTCTTGGTGTTTATTTTAAATTTTGGTCTACTTTACTTTAGTCCTGTCTGCACTAATCCCTGGTAGGGTGGAGAATCAGGGAAGCCAGGCCCTTCCTCTTCAGATGAGGAACATAGCACACTATTTTTGTTTTATATACTTGTATTTTTTGTTTAGTTTACCAGGGATTTTGTTTCAGAATGCACTGTGGACCTAAAAATGTAGTCGATTCCACATTCTGTCTGAACCAACTCTATCAATCGCCAGGACAAATAATATTTGTGGCAGCTCAATTTATGTGAGGTGATGAAAGGGTACCTAAATTCAGAAATTTCACTTTACATAAACAGGTTGTCTACCCATATATATATATATATATATATTTTTTTTTTTTTTAAGTGCAGCACTACCACCTAATTAAGCACAAAGGCTCCCGGGATACCCAAGTCAGGCTGCCCAGGAGGCTTTTGGGTGCTCCTTCTGCTCATGCCTGAGCATCGCAGGCATGCGCAGAAGCTTTTTCTTGGATAAAAAAAACAATTGCTGATCTCACGCATGCGCATTAACCACCTAGCCGGTATGCCCGACCTTCGTACGGGCAAAAAAAAATGGCTAGGATGGTTAACCCCGTAATTTTGTCACATCCTTACCTCCATGGTCCCGCTGTGCACATCCAGCGGGACCATGGAGGTAAGGATTCCAGCGTCGTCCTCCGTCCATCGTCGTCCGTCGATCTCCAGCGGGACCGGTAAGATGCCGGCCGGTATCTTGTGTTCCGCTGCCCGGCATCTTGCGTTCCGCCGCCCGGCCGAACACAAGATTCCGGCCGGCTGAACACAAGATACCGGCCGGCATCTTACCTGGTCCCGCTGATTGTCCACGTCCGTGTTCGTCCAGCGCCGAATGATCTCTGCAGGGAGAAGCCGTCCGGCGGAGAAAAAAAACCGGACGGCTTCTCCCTGCGTGCGTGATGACGTCGGCGCGTGTGCGGGAAATTCAAATAGAAACTCATTCATTCATTTTGTATTGGATTCAATACAAACTCCTGTATTGAATCCAATACAAAATAATTCAAATAAATACAAAGTTTGTAATTGGTAAATTCAAACTGTCATTTTGTATTGGATTGAATACAAACTCCTGTATCCAATCCAATACAAAAAATAAAAAAAAATAAAATAAAAGTAAATAACTTGGAAATTCAAATTTATATTTTGTATTTGATTGGATACAAACTTGCGTATCCAATCCAATACAAAATAATATAAAATTAATACAAAGTACATAATTGGTAAATTCAAAGCTCATTTTGTATTGGATTGAATACAAACTCCGGTATCCAATCCAATACAAAAAAATAAAAGTAAATACATTTTTTATATTCATAATATCTACTAGAACCCCTGTTCGGACATATTTCTGTAAGTTACAGGTCTACCAATTTAAAAAAAAAATTTCATGAAAAACAGTGGATCACTTTTGGTACAGAAATCTAGACCTCAGTGTAACGCTCAGGTGGTTAAGATCGGCAACCTATGTCTTGCCCCTGTGATCATATTAGATTGGTGGTTTTACACAAATTATCTGTTCAGGCAGCCTTTGCTGCATCACCAACCTAGTGGACCTTTCCCTGAGTTGAAGTTGTCGCCCATCATGAGGAATGTATAGGAGATTCCCAGTCCCACCCTGGTCTAGTAATCCATCCTCAGCCTAGAACACAAGGCTCTCATCATTTAAATAGTTTGAAACCAACGGTCCCCGGCCAGCTGTTTACAAGTATTCCATCCTACAACGTTTGCTGAGGATTCCTGTGGCTCGGATGTCCCCTCATGTGTTACTCGTTAGAATAGCTCAGCACAAAGAGCGGGATTCCAGACACACTTCCCGCGCTCCGCACACAGGGAACCCGGCCGCCCAGCACCTCGCCAGCCCGGCATAACACCGGACAGCCGGGACAAAACTATATAATGAATGTAACCGAGCATACAACTATTCACATCACATGAAAGCTTCTATTAGCGGGAGGCGGCCAGCTCCTCCTCCCTACAACCACTGACGTGTCAGTCACACCACACCAAGCCCAGGCTGTGATTGGTGCCGTCAATTCTACCCGCGTAACTATTTCCTTCATGAGCGTATTTTCTAAAACAAAACCCACGAATAAAGCAGCCGAAAGGCTTCCATGAAGGGCACCAGCTTCATGCCCACTTTACGGCGCACAAGCCCTCCATTGTAATGCTAGACGCTCTGGCCGTATATTTCCTCACACAACTTCGCCCACCTATGTGTGCTACTACGCGCACAGCCCCGCCCATCTAGCGGAGTTTTTACGTACACGGCCCCGCCTACCATACGGACGTGTAGACGAGACGGTGGGCGTGGCTTTCTACTATTAACCCCCTCCCCTTATGTATGTCGGGCGGAGAGATTCCACTAGCAGCGTACCGCCTACGACCTGACGTCAGAGTGTGGGCAGAAGCTGCTGCTTCCTTGCCCTCCGTAGACGTAGTGCGCACGGCAACGTCCCGGGGCTGTGTCAGTAAGAGAGAGAGAGCGCAGAGACGCGTACAAGGCGAGGCGACGACTGTACAGCACCGGAGGCATCATGGGTGAGTGTCACATGCAGCCTGGGCTTGCTTGGTCTGAATGTGAGCGGTGCCTGCCGTGTGGAGAGCATGGTGTGAGGCCCCGTTGTGTGCAGCCAGAGGGAGGAATGATGGAGGGAAGAGGCCCCGCAGAAACAGGAGGGGAAGAGAGGCAGCTGGGTACTAACACTGTTTATATAGAGTGAAGAATGTAGTGCAGAGGGCTCCTGTACATGAGGGCAGGATGAGGCCTCCATGTCCTGCAGAAGAATGGCTTCCTGAGCACAAGGGAAAATAAATAGCATTGTACCCCAAATATACTACATACTATTCATAGCAATAATGCCAAGTATGTGATTCTGCAATGTATGGTGGTTTAGGGCCTGTTCAAAGCAGCTCCATCTATATTTCCTTACTAGCCAGGGAATTGTACTCATAGACACATCGAGTTTTTTTTAATTGTATGATATTAAACTATTTGCCATTTATTGTATAAATTTAAAAAATAAATGAAATGCACAGTCCAATAATCTTACATCCTCCCTTCTACATTGGCTTCACGGCCACTTCCTGTAGGCGTCGGTGATGTCACTCACCCCCAACTCAGGATCCTGGGAAAGCTGAGGATCCCAAATCCTGTGGAAAGACCTATGGGATTTATTGGTGGCCCCCAACTTTCCCAAGATCTTACAAATCAACTCTGACCATCAACCAATTCAATAGTTTTGTCATGGTTTCATTAGAATCTGTTGGTAGATTCCAGTGGCTTTTTTAGCCTTTTTTTTACAATATCATAAAATTGATTGAAGTGGCTTTGAAATTCTTGGTGTGGTTAGTATATGGATGCCGGTTATCCTACTTTAACAGTTCCATAGTTTGATCCTTCAATACTTTTTTTTTGCCAATAAATGGTAATGTGATTTGTCATTTATATATGACACACACATATATTATATGATGGGTTCTATTTTTGTTTTTTTGTTCTTTTTTCTTCCATTGTATATTGTATTACATTACAATATGTGTTAAGGACTTGCCTGTACTGACAAGTTACATTTCCTTCAGAGAATAAAAATGAGATAAAATCAAATTATTATTATTGGTGCTTTGTAGATTGCGAGATGTAACTGTTTTCTCTTTGTTTCCAAGCGTAAAGTTTTATTTTGTTAAATGAATATAGGTTATAAAGTTTTAGCAGTATTTTGTTTGTAGCGTTTACATTTGATCACTTGTAATTCATGGGACGTTTATATATGTTGATGGCAATTTTATTGAAAGGTCTGATGTGCATTGAGTTTTGTGCACCTGAAAAATCATACTGACTACCAATAGGAAGAATATTTTGGACAGTAAATACATTAGACATACAGCTAGTAATAGGAGTTTCTTTTCAAAGGCAATTTATATTTTAAGCTCCCAATATTTATGAAACTTTCCAGTTTCTTATGAAGGAGATGGGATCTCTTATATATTTATTTGGTCTCATGGCCCCGAGTTGGAAGATGTTATCCTACATGTGTAAGCACTTACATTGTCTTTGTGAGTGAAGGATAGCAGCTGTGTTACTTTATTACATGGTTGAGATGCTTGCAGTGGATTTTTTTTTTTTTTTCAGAGCAAAATGTCAGATTTCTTTTTGACATTATTTGCAAATTAGGAATACTCTCAAAAGTGGAATCTTTAAAGTTTGACTTTTGGGTCATTTAAGGGGGAAAAAAATCTGTAAAAATCCCATAAATGCCCTGGGAAAGCAAGTCTGGGCTCCCCCCTTGATTCATTTTTTTCCCTCTGTAATGGGTTGGACTTCAGGAAGAGGCCCCTCCTGATCATTGTCAGAGATGTCTGGAGCTTTGGTGAGCGCCTGTCAGGCACAGACCTACTTTTACTTTATTTATGTCCAGGGGGCCGGATAGCTGTGCTCCTGCCGGAAAGGCAGAGGGAGAAATCTTCATTTTGGAGGAAATGGAGGAACAAAGTTTGGAAGGTGAACGTTACATTTTGTTTCACGAGTCTAACAGCTTTTTGTTCGTATCAATAACAATGCTAGCCTGCAGCCTGTTTTGGGTTTTCCATACCTTATTTAAGAAATTATATTTATTGAGCTACGGAACCTTTGGATGTTTTGCTTGCAGAATTTTGAAAGTAATAAAAAAAAAAATGTAAATTTCTTGGCCATTTTGTCTGTTTTTAACATAGTGAAATGCAAGCATACGTTTATAAATCACTGTTGTCAAAGACAGAATAGTGGCTCAGAAGTACGTCATTTCACAGTAGTTAATAGCTATTTTTGTAAACTATATTTTTATATATTTAATAGTGACTTTTGCTATGTTTAGAGCTGTTTACCCCCTTTTAAAGGTAATTTGTTTTGGAGGTGAAGAATTTCAGATAGTGTCAGTTCTTTAAGGTTTCATTGGAAATGCATTTTTTGCCTGTATTTGCTCTTGATTATACCTCCTCAAAATAACATTGTGGTTAATAGATCGTGCTTGTAAATAATCGCGGCAAGGGGCTTTTTTTAAGGTACAGCAAGAGTTTATTATTGAATGTGAATAAAATGTTAGTTGTCTAGTTTGAGACAACTACTTTTTCATTCTTTTTATGTAAAGAGAAAAACTTGTTGTAAAGCCGATTGGAGCATTGTGTCCCAAAGATTTTTTTCATTCCATATACCGGAACACAGAGTTGTTGGGAAAAAAAAAAAAATGACTGTCATTCTTTACTTAGTTGACATTGTAGTTACCTTTAACATGCGTTGTGCTTTTTGAGATTTACATACCGGTACTTGGGCTTTGATAACTGATTGTGGTGTTCAGTATCACGTGCTGTCATATTCCCCTCCAGAAATCACAAGAGAATTTTTCTCACACTGCTTTACAGTTGATGGCTGTGCATCCAGTAGTCATTACATCTCTCAATGTGGTCTCTGAAACTTTTTACTTGTTGGTCTATTTAGTATTTTTTAAAGCAATGTTTGGAAAATTCTGGTCATAGAATGATAACAAATATACTGCAGTTAAGGATTCCACTATTCAAATCTATGTTGTAAGGATTATTTGACACTGGAAAATTTGCTTCCATTAATAGGAGAATTGCACCTGGGATTTGCTTAACAAAGTTAATAATATAATACTCTCATTTCCTGTGGTTCTAAACAAAGTAACTGATGGAAAAATGAGTAACAGATTATAAAAAAAACATTAAAACTATCCAAAAGCACGATGCCATAGCAATTAGCATCTATATATAGCTGTATGGGCAAACAAAATACTTTAGTAAAGTGGAGAAAGCTACTAGTACAGTGTAGAGGCTGAAGTATATATTGCTGCCTGTATAGTGTGCAATATAAAATGCCACAAGGCATATATGTTAAATAAATGTAAGTCAATGTTTCTAGGGATTAACCAGCTTTTCCAGGGATTCTCCAGTTATAGATGTTCTTGGGCTCTGGCTGACTTACCTCCCATTTGATGCAGGTGCCTGTATACTTCTGGGTTCAATACAATTTGGCAGAGCTGGTAGGATGATACAAGTAATCTTTTTAGATGTCTAGAAGACTGGCATGTTAAAGAACACTGTAATAGGCATTGTTTCCTGATTATTACTATAAATGGGGACATTCTTGTTTTGACCCTCAGTTCATTTTTTAGACCTGAAACATATTTTCTGGTTTCTCCCTGAGGTGAAAGGGTTGTCCAGAGGATGTTACCTACCGCACAGTGTATGTATACACTTATCTAGAAACTCTAGTGGGTGGATTAGCAGGATTTCATTTGTTAGGCATCCTGCAGTTCTTTAAATTGTAGGTAGCAGCCTTTACTTTCCCAGGCTTTTCTGACCAGAAACGACAGCCTATTCCTGCAAATCGCCTCTATGGCTCGCCAAATTAGTGTCCTTTTTCACAATAAAAGCAATCATGAGCTTTGGGTGCAACTAACTCCCTACCTGGGTTATGTCTGTGATATAACTACATAATTAGGTAGGTGTTCTTGTCAAGTAATATTTTTTAATCGGTTAGGCAGGCTTGATAGAGGCTGGGTAAAAACATGGCATTTAGGCATTCTGATGTCTACAGTGAAAGTGACGAGAATTTCTATGATATTGCTACCCGCCATGCCAAGTTACTGCAGGAAAATGACCTAACATAAGAGGTGATGGGTTGGCTCATTGATTTTTGTAAAGGTTTAGTAAAATTTCTTTCTTCTTTTGGACCCACTGATTATTTTGACTTGCTTTTGGTACACTTTATTCTTTAGGCTATGTCACCACCATCCTGTGCAGCCCTCTTTTGCCGCAATAAAGCAATGGTTTTCCTGCTCTGAGACATACAGCCTTTACTCTTCATGGGTCCCTTGGTATGCTGTGTGTGCCATAATATTCTTTCTGTGTTTTATTTCTTGTTATTCTGTGTTGGAGGCCACAACTTACAGACATACATATGCTCAAGTGAAAATCTAGCAGACTTTCCGGTTACAAAATAAAGTTGAAATGGTGTTGTAAGTCTTTAATTTGCGTGAGTGGATATTATTTTAAAGTTTTGTTGATGTTGTTTTCTGCCAGACAGTCCTATTGTCCAATGGTCACTTTCAGTGGAACAAATATGTTGTTCCTTTCCAGTATAACTTGTGACTGTATTTTACAGCTTAATGTGAATGATGCAGTTGCATCCCCCACTACTATCCCTTCCTTTCTGTATGGTAGTTGTCCAGTCATGCTTCTGGCATTTCCTCTTCCGATTTTCCTGTTTTAGTTGTTTTTCCTCCAGCTCTGCCCATTGTATATAGAATGTTAGACCTTTAGTTGACATACACCCTACTTGTACAGAGCTCTTCATACAAACCTCAGAAAATAGAAAGTTTCTGCACTCCCTCCCCCACATCACATGTGAACAGAAGCAGCCTACAGCAATGTGGTCTGTCAGCTCATGAGCATGCTACCTTAACTTGTTCCTTGCCAGATTACATTTAGAAGCATTTCCTGTCTAGGCTGATGGTGCACCTTTAGAATGTAGCTGGTTTATAGTACAAAAGTTTTATGTGTGTGTGTATATACATACATACTTGTACCTTGAGAGTATATACAGCTCAGTAGCAAATAGGCATAAACATACAAATATCCTATGGACAACAAAAAAACGGAATGCTTAGAAATTATTGCATTTTGTTTTTTACGCATTTCTAGATTGTTTTTCAGAGTTTTTTTATTACATTGAAATATTGAAAAAAAAATTTGAAAACTAGATCAGGTCTCCCTTTCTGTAGTGATCACAAGATGTTGATGAGTACTAAAGACCACTGTTACATTCATTGTTCCACAGATGAGGCAAAGTGTTTTTTGCTTTTTGGTAAAGACATTATATGTTTACTAATCTTCACAGCTCTCATATCAATGGTGTACACTGGTGGTGGGGAAGTTTTGTTATGTGGGTATGCTCTTTTGCCTAAATAACTCGCATTTAATGAAGTTGTATCAGAAAATTCTATGACCGAACTGCTGCTGTTGTGACCTTGATTCCTAAAAATATTTTGTTCAGGAAAGATATGACAATGTCAAATGTGTTTATCTTTGTTAATTCATATTCTTTATTATTGTGACTTGAATAATTATCGGCCAAACCATAATCTAGACTAGTCCAAACTAGTGATTGATGCAAGAGTTCAGATAAAGTGCTGGGCCCGATATAACGCCCAGGCATAGATCAGTATGTTTAGAAATAGGAAATAAGTGGGGTTTCAAGGTCTGCTTGTTAAGTGGAAGTTTATTTTTTTTTACAGCTAAAGCCAGTCAGAAATTTACTGCATTTTGCTGTCTTGTGTGTTATATATCTTTTTATTTTTTATTTTTGGTAAAAGACAAAGTACAATCATTAAAATGCAAGGAGTTTTGTAGTATGAAGCCACTCTTTGTGCTGTCAAAACAATTAGAGCTTGTTTTAGCAGATATCTCTGTGCTGGTTTCCCTGTATGTCATAAGTAAGAAAAATGCATACATTTCTTTACATTTCATGGTGTCTTGCTAAAGAATGTATAGATGTTGTGTATCAGATCGCATCTACTGTCCTCTTTGTGGTTGGCCATTAGTTTGTTTGACATTGCATTGAGGTGTTTTTTTGTTAAAGTGTACCTGAACTCCAGATATATGGAAATCTTACAGAAAGTACATTTATGTCAATAAAAATGCTTCAGAGACATACAAACACCATTTCTTTGACTTTGAAGTCGTATCTCTCTGATATTTCTACTTCCTTTCTGTGGACTGGCCATTCTACAAACAGGAAGTGGAAATATCTCAGTTGTGGAACTCCACGGAGAGAAATTAAAGCTATGTAGCTAGTCATAGTTTAGACGAGAACATACAAAATGCCTTTTGATGGGAAAAAAAGGGATTTAAGATTTCAAGTACATGAAAAAAGTAATGAAAAAAGAATCTGTAACAGTGGACTACAAACCATTTTTAAAGATCTTACAAGAAGGAAGTAATTTCGCAAGATGTCCTATCTAAATTTAAAGTTTTTCTTTTTCCTGTGTATATTAGACCAGTGCACATGTTGAGTTCTGATACACAGGTCAACAGATGGATTGAAGAACATTTTGTACTTAAGTTTAATTATTTAGTGTCATTTCATTTTAACTCATATCATAGGGTCAAGCCAATGATGTTGGCTATTTAACATCTATACCGAACAACATTCCTAATTGGTGGCTTTCATTTTAGAAGGATGTCTGCCATAATAATCTCCGACTCAGAACATAATGTAACAGGATAGGGAAGTGCTTTTTAAAACATTTACTGTTGTTGGTCCAGTGGAAAAGCTTTCAGATAAAAGGATGCTTTTGTCTTATGCTAAAGGCATTTGATCTGCACTTGTTCACCCTTGGACCAGCTTTTATCCTGCTTGAAGTGGGTTTTTGCAGTCCTGTGGACTTGCATGCGAAAACAAAAAACTTTAAGTATCCAAAATAACTGCAATGTTTATCTAGCTGTTTGTCAAAAAAAATCCTTTTGTTTTTTTAAATAGATCCATTGACTATATTTTTGGCTTTCTGTTTTCTGGGCAATTCAGGTAGATCATGGGGGAGTAGGATGGGTCAAAAGTTTCTATGTAAAGCTTCCTGAAAGCACCTTGCCTCAGTACTTCTTTTAAGGCAGCACTGAGGCAAGCAGTGTACTGCAGTGCTCAACCCTCTGAAATTGTGCTCAACCCTGGGTGGGAAGAAATTGTAGGCGGGTGGTAGCAACTGTATTGTGACCAAACTCTTTAGTAACTACCCAAAAACAGCCGGGTGGGGGCTGAAAAGTGCCGGGTGGTGCGCCCAGCTAAAAGGGCCTGCGGAGAACCCTGTACTGGTCCTTGGGGAAAAGTTATGCAAATCTGAAAATGCCTTTATGGAAGGTTGTCAGTCTGAGATTGGGCATTTTTACTTTTGCACACATACTGCTCCAGATAACTCGCATTTGATGGGCAAACCTCCATAACTGAAATAAATGGAAACCACATAATTAGTGACAAGGCTTTGGATGTAGGGCTGCTGTGATGTTGTATAGAAGCACAGTTCTTAGAGAGGTTTAAAGGGTCAAGGAATTTAGTAAGATCTGGAATAGTCTTAACTTGACTTGGATTAAAGCTTAACAAGTCAATTAGGTTCTGGAACCTTATTTAAAAAATCACCAAAGCATCAGCTGCCCACATTTTTGGACGAGATAAATTTTATGTTTTTGTTTTTACAGTCCAGTAAATTCAGCAAGCATGTTTGTGACAAATGCTCAAAAAAATTGAGAGACAAATGTGGCCCGATCCTCAAACAGTGAAAACCAGTCCAAGTATTTTTTTTTTTTTGTTTTGTTTAATAAAATGAAAAAAAAAGATATTGTTCCTAACTTACTGCCTTAGATACAAATGAAAGTCAGAAGAAATCTCCCCCCAACTAAAGGGAAATTTCTTTCTGTTAAGGATTATATTTCCCCTTGACACAAGCAGCAAAATGACATCTGGGTTCTCACTCGATAAGAACTAATCAGATTGTTTCCTGATTTTGTAACCACTCTAAAATAGTGATCACATTCTGTCCTTAAAGCTTCAAATATAAAAATGCTTTCGAGCAGATGAACACATTTCAGCATTTATCTGCAGTTCTGTCAGTTTATTGGTTAACTGTCAGAATTTGTTACATTGTTAAAAATGATAGATATTTTTAAAATGTTTTCTATTTTTAAAAAAGGTGTTCTCTTGTTGGCTTATATAACAAAGTTGTTACTAACACTTGTCCAAATAGGTCTCAGGGTAGATATTCTCCATTTATGGCAGTATAGATGCTTCCATGAAGACAGACCGGATAAACTGATTTTTTTTTTTTCTTCGGTAAATTAAATTGTTTAATAAGAACTTTTTTTTATCAATCCAGAGGAGACTGTTTGGATTCATGATTGTCAGAAAATCTTGGAAGGCATTGGCCTTTATTCCAAGTCATCAACTTCTTTTAATGCTTGATACCCCTAGATTGTCAATTGGTGTGACACGTGACAGTAAATATTACTGTAGTGCACGCTTGGCAGGCCACCTCAAACAATGAAACATGAAAGGCAACTTTTCACTGGTTTTCCGTGTGTGTCTGGCCTTTTTCTATTTTATCTGCAGTCATGTATCACAGTTCTGGACTGAATAAACTAATGCTTCCTCTTTCACTTGCAGATCTATGATCTCATCTATTAAATATGATATTGTAGACTGGCAGGAGGTTACCAGAAGTGACATTTTATATTCAAAAGAAAATACCATTATTCTAGTGCTAAGATTTGTGAATGATAATGTTTTCAATGCTCCCTCTCTGTATATAGAGATGCAGATTTAAAGGAGAACCTAATACAGTTATCAGTTGCTACACAACTGACTTTTAATTTAATGGTATTATACATTACTTTTTTATTACCTTTCTATCCATTCTACTTAAAGCAGCCACTTAAAAAAAACTGTGAAAACATTTTATGCAATATACCATTCTCGAAATGTTTTCTATACTGTTTGCGAACTAAATGCCCCCAGAAATTTCTTGCTTGTGAGATTAGCTCACTGATGTTCCTAGAGGTCTGTGTTTTTCAACAATAAGGATTTTAGATTTGGTTGGACATTCCTTATGAGTTTGTTTTAAAGGGATGCAGACACTGCAACTTTCCACATGGAGCTTACTGAAGTCCACCAAGTGGTTATGAAGAACCAGACCCCCCCTATTCAGCTTTTAGTCTGCAAAGGAAATGTTACCTTAATTCAAACAGCCATTTCTTTAGAACAGAAAAAGGTTACAATTTAGATATGACATCACCTGGAGGGTTTTTTTTTCAACAGAATAGAAGTGAAGTTGCTCTTTAAGGAAAATTTACTCAGAGGAAGTTATGCTCAAAAAAGTCAGTAAAGGCCTAGTGACCAGCATTGCCTGTGGGCTAGTCGCCAGTCTTTTCTCCACTACTTACCATATGTTTTCTCACTTGATGTCTTAGTGGGGAGGCAGAGTAGAGGAATAGGAAGTAGGAGGAACTACAAATCCTCAATTTGAATAAAAATTGAAATGAGGAAATGCTTGCAGAGCAGGTCCACAGGTACTGCTGCTTCTTCAAGAAGCAAGCCTTTTAGATAATGGTGAGAAACACAATATTGATATCCTTTACAAATTCCATGAGCACAGTCAGACCTTGGTGTTTTCAATGATAAAACAGCGGATATACAGCTGTTCAGCTACTGAACAGGAATTTGTAGTCCATGTGCATGAAAATTTTTAAGAATTTTAAGAATTTTTAAGGACAAGTTCAAGCAAAATGTAGATTTGTTTTTTTTTTCCAGGTTACTGCTTCATCAAAATATACATTCCCAATAAGATGGTAAATCTTTTTGAATGTACGTTCACTTTTATTAAATTTGTTTTGAAAGGAGTAAGTTGATAAAGAAGTGAATCTGATGTTTACAGAAACATTCTCTGGTTAAGAATATTCCAGGTCCATGTGTGTCAATAGCAGTAATTGATTCCCCACTGAGGAATGTTTTGGTGAATGCCAGATTCACTGCTTTTCAAACACACCCCAAAGACTCTTAGTGCACTGAAGTTGTTTTTAAATGCAGTACAAAGACATTCAGATTCAGCAAACAGAGGATTTATCAAGCTTCAAATGGCTTTATTTTGGGAGTCTTGAATATAAATCTTAATGGAAGTGCAAGCCGTAGTTTGTTTATAGCTACATCTAGGGTGTTTATTAAAGTCTGCATTCACTAAAAAACTAGAGATGTGAAGCATTGGAAAATCTTTGGAAATACTTGCAGAATCTGAAGCTCTATAAATTAGCACATGCAAAGCAGAATGTAAACTATGGTCATCTTTATATAATATTATGGCTATCTTCCATATTTTCTATCACACAAGGAATTCTGCTAGTTCGATCTAGTGAGATCTCAACCATAGAACCCTATCTCCAGCACTCATATCCCACTTTCGAGTATCCATATTATCAGTAAGATACATCTTACACAGTTCTTTTTTTCTTGTATCCTGTGTTCTAATAAAACAAAACTGCACTGGAGGTTTCTTGCACCTATTCAGCTTTACACACTCAGGAAGTATACTCCTATCTGCTCACTCTTCCACTCCATAGTTACTTCACCTTTCCTTATTGGTGGCAGGAATGTACCCCCCCCAGAGCAGTGCTAAAAGCTTCTGGAAAATGCACTTAGTCTTAATGTCTGTTTTTCTAACCTTTGTTATAGTCTAAGCCTCACACACTCCTTAGCAGTAATACATTCTGTCCTATGTCCTTTTTGCTTTGAATGTCATCCTGTTCTCTCACTGTCACATCTGACACCTTGCATTTCAGGGTTTTGTTTTCATTTCATTTGTGTTCTGGTGCTCAGAGCCACCTCGGATGCAGATCGGGGTCTAGGGGATATAGAAGAATTTTAGGTGTCTCATACACCAATGATGTCTCAAAGTTAGCCAAGCGATGAAAGCAAAAAAGTGCACTATTCATCCCACAACTTCCACACCTTTGCTCATCATTTTATCTAAATGATGCATGCTGGTTTTTTTTTTTTTTTTTTTTTTTTTTTTTTTTTTTTTTTTTTTCCTGACCACCTCTTCCAAACATTGTGGGGACTGCTTTCATACTATCAGTACTCCTTTCTACTGCCTACTGTGATGCCCTCTACGGCTTGTACTACATGATATTTTATCTTGGCACTTCTTTCCCACCCATACTGAATGTTTTCAAACTTTTTATTATTATTACACAGTATATAGCGCCATCACATTACGCAGCGCTGTACAAAGTCCATAGTCGTGTCACTGGCTGTCCCTAAAAGGAGTTCACAATCTAATGTCCCTATGTCACCATAGTCATATGTCATCAATGAAGTCTAAGGTCAATTTTTAGGGGAAGCCAATTAACCTCCTAGCATGTTTTTGGAATGTGGGAGGGAACCCATGCAAACATGGGAAGAACCTGCAAACTCCATGCAGATAGTGTCCTGGCTAGGAATAGAACCTGGAACCTAGCGCTGCAAGGGCCGGAGTGCTAACCCCTGAACCACCGTGCTGCCCTTTTTGCACTCCTTTCCTACCAGTACTGCCCCTGTTGCTCACTGCAACAAATGTTCTGGTCCTTCTGGCTGGCTCAAAGCATTTCACTTTAACACACATGCTTTTAATGCACCACAGAGCCAAAGTGGGGTAAATGAACCTTTGTTTGCAATATACCCAATATTGTCTTGTTTTGGAGTCCTAGTGTATAATACCTTTATTTAAGTTGATTAGCGAAACATCTCTCTACAAACATTTTTTAAGTTCCTTTTTAGAAATAAAGTAGGCAAAAGTAGTTGCCTATCCTATTTTCTATATGTATAAAAATGTTAATAATGCTAGTACTTCAGGCACTTCTACCTAAAATAATGTTATTGTCACCTGCAGTTATGTGGACATTGTGATACTTAAATTGATTTTTTGCAAGCTTCAATTACGGTTGTGAAGTCTGAGTTTGCACTGCTTTCCTGGTTATTTTGTACTCGTAACTTTTTAACAAAGTTATGCTTTGTGCCTTAAACCACCAAAAAATTATAACCCCTAGATATGTTGTGTTAAATCAAAATTAATCAGTGTTTCTGCCTCATCACGGGACAGTTCTGTTTATTTAATACCATAGGAAGGTCTTTTATAATGTTTTTCCCTGGAGTGGCTACATGGTTGATCACTGTAAACATGATATAGTAAAAATAGTGACTGTTGTGTTCTGTGTTGATCATTACTCTTTCTTCCACATCCCTATTTAATGTACAGCACTGCATAATATTTAGGCGCTATATAAATCCTGTTTAATAATAATAATGCTTATCAAAATAACCCCATTTTGCGGCAGCTGTAAAAGTAATTTAGTTTATAGGGATTGAGGCAAGTCTTTTGAGTGTGTGGACTATTGGGATATATTTATCCCTGATCTATTTTGTTATATCAATATTTTAAATGTTTATTTGTGCAATAGTAATCACTAATTTCCAGAATGTTTGTTCAGATAATTTCCTATAGCAAACAACAAATCGTTTTGCCAACCTTGTCTCTGAAGGTTAGCTTTTGCCTTCAGCAAAAATCTTTACTGCCATACCATTGCTAACTTCACCTAATAGTAAAGTCTATCTCTGTGTGTGTTGTGCTGTGTATTTTAAATGATTGCATGGAAAAGTCTTAATAAAATAGTTTTGCCCTTTTAATTTTACACAAAACCTATTATTTTATTACAAAATTTATGCTTTAACAATCAGTCTCAACATGTTGTTAGAGTAGGGGAGGTTAAAATCTTGATTTATATTTCCTAGTCCTGTGTCTGGTTGGAGGGATTTTATTTACTTTCCTATTTTATAAATGCAACACAAAGGGAGTGTAGGTTCTCCTAAACAAGTGTTACTGGAATTTCTGCCTCTTTAAATGTATTTTTTTCTGTTTGGGTGACTACAACAGATTTGCATTGCCTATCACATTCTGTTTGGTGAAGTCTTTAGTAGGTTTTTAAATCACATCTGCAAAACATCTTGTATCTTCCTGATAAATGTATTTTAAAATGCAGTAGTTTCATTTGTGATAAATGTTGCCATCATCTCATTATAAAGATGCCAAGTTTGTGCAAAATATAAGAGGAAATTTATAGAGCATTGAAAGTCGCCTTAAATTCATTGTAAATATGGACTATGCCATACTTTTATTATGATGTGAACCAGTCACCGTGCTAAATGTTTTAAAATTACATATTTTCTTTATCCAGATACCTTGTAAAAGATGAGCATGATAAGTAAACATGAAGCTAACTTTTTTTCTTTTTCACTGTTTCTCTCCACATGTCCTCATGGATTGTTTTTCTGCTTCTTGAACATCTGTGATTCGGCTAATACCTGAAATCTTTCAATGCTGGATGTTGGTTATTTACAAAGTAGCTGTAAGTAGTGCCCATTTATCCATTTCATTTTCTTTGACTCTCTTTTTTTCTCCATTATTGCTTATAAGGTGTCTGAGTGTTAAAGTGTGAAATAGCACCTAGACATGTAAAAAAGGAAATGCTATGCAATCTGTTTGTAGTTTATTAAAAAAAACTTACAATCAAACAAATGCAAAGTAAATTGCATGCTTCTCATGAATTTCATGTTCTCTGCTCAGTGAAAGTCATTAGGATTTTGATGACCTGTGTTGATATGCACTCCTACAACACTTCAGGAAAAACACCCTAAAAGCAGACCTATCACCAAAATGTTTACTTTACATTAAAGGGTTATCTTCTTTTTTTAAAAAAAAAATAATAATAAAAAGGTAAGCCCCTCCCCTTCTGTCTTTACTGCACTAGAGAGAATGGGAGTGCAGAGCCCTATTCTGTCTGCCATGTTATGCATCCCAGGAGGCTTTAGGTCGGCTGGCCCTTCTAAGATCAGTGCTCCAATGTTTTTCAAAAAATTTTTTTTTTTAAATGTTCCTATTTATTAAAAGCATTCTTTGAGCACCAATCAGGTAACTTTGCCTGTATGTTGTCATGTCATTAGTCTGCTGCAAACAGGAGGAAGCATTTCCTCAGTCTTCACTCCCGGTCCTCAAACCCCTCACTGTAACAAGGCTAGAGGCTGCAGCAGAAGGCCTAAAATTGCTAATGCACAGATTTACACAATTGTCATTTCTGAGCTATCTCAGTCCAGGAAGCAGATGCTAACCCTGGATGATGTCAGAACAAAGACGCTGCCATTTTTCTGATGTGAAAATGGGATGAATGTATTTTTGGCAATAATTATGTGCTCTCTGTGAGAGGTAATATATATCTCTGGTACACAGACTTAATACTCATTTTAATAGTTATAACACTAATGAATAAAGAAAATCTGGTTTGGCACCTTGTTTTTAAACAAATATTACTTTACCACATGTCATTGCAATGAAATGTTTTCCCAGGCACACCACCCGGCACCCCTCAGCAGCCACCTGACTGTCTTCAGACAACTGCTTAGGGCAAAATATTACACTAAAATGATTGCACAAACCATGGGACACTACAAATATGGGTTACATTAACGGGGCACTAAAAAATTGGAGCATAATTGAGAAACAATGCAAAATTGGTGCATACTAAGGGTTGGACATTGCAAAGATTGGAAGTATTGGTGGGCAGTAGAAAGGGGCAACAGTTATGGAGGTTACTGGATACCTATGGCATGAACAACTGGGAACACTAAATTTGTTGTGTGTTCCCCCACCCACTACCCAGCTTCAGCTTGGCACCATCTGGCTGAAACATTTTTTTCAGGGAGGACACTGAAAGTGTTAAACCCCCAAATATAAACTTGTTTTGAATATAATCAGAAGGCTTAGAGCTCTAATGTAAAAATAATTTTGTCAGCTTTACAGCCATCGAGTCCTTTTTACAGATGTGTGAGCTACTCTTTGGGAGCTTAGGACCACAAAAAAAATAAAAAATAAAAGTCCTTTGAGGATGGCTAGTAGGAGGTCATTGATGAAGGCTCTTTCTCTCATTGTCTCATTCTAGGGTATCGGTTGTCAAAATCACAACTGAAACAAACCGTGAAACATCATAATTCCCAAATTGATAAATAGCTGACATTTTGGAAACCTTTACAGCTCATCAGTTTATAGAGTTTGCTCTAGAAGTGCTTGATCAACATTAGGGCTCCAATAGATCCCTGACTCTCCAAAAGAAAAAGTACTTAACACCCCCCCCATTTTAAGGCAGATGACAAGAGTTTAAAATTAATACCAATAGTTGAAAGCACTTCCTTTGTTCACACATATGAATTCAAATACAGTTAGGGTACTCAACATGTACAATGTTTTGCATACCAGGGTGTAGGAAATATTTCTTGCTTATTTAGGGATTTTTGTATTTACTCAACATAGCCTAATTTTTTTTTATTTTTTTTTTTTACAACATTCTGGATTGTTTTGTGTGCATTTATTTCATTTTAATTTCTTACTGAAAATATAGCTGTCATAGACAAAGAAGTATCATAGAAAAAAATAGCAACCACCTTCCTTTATTTTTATTTTTTTTGAGTAAAATTTAAGCCAAAATTGTGGATTTTACAAAATTTTCAATTTTTGCTTTTTGTTTTCTTTAAAACTGCAGTATTATCAGCCCCATCTGATTTTTTCCATGGCTGGTTAAAAACACCTTCCTTATATGTTTTTAAGATGAGAGGGAAAGTATCTTGTGGTCTAGTAAAGAAAAACCTGGCAGGTTTGGCAACACTGCTAGGGATTTTAGAGCAGCTGAAAAAGGAAACTAGGAAAACGCTGGATTTTTGGCAGATGTACAGGTATTTTTTCCGTATGTGCAGTGTTTTATAGAGATATAACCATATATAATTTTTTGTATGCCAGTACAGTGTTCTCCCCAGAAATTTTTTTCAGCCGGGTGGTAGGAAGCTGTAGCCGGGTGGTAAAAAAGGGGGTGTGGCAAAACACGGCAAATTTAGTGCTCCCAGTTGTTTGCCATGGGTATCCAGTAACCTCTTCAGTTTCAGTGTTCTACCTTCTTCCAATTATTTGTTACAACTTTGTAATGCCTGCCCGTTAGTATATCCAATTTTTCTATTCTATGTACACAGGCCATAAGTGCTGGGCACCTAGGATTGGTAACCCCCAATTTGCACTTTCAATTTAGGACTCCTAGTTGCACTTTTCTCTGAAACAGCAACCCCAAAGTTCAATTTTCATAACGTTTTACATTCGTGACCCCCATATCTTGACATTCTTTAAAGCTGGGGGCCTGAAATTGTAATAACTAGTATCTATGAGGGTCCCCTGTACACCCTGAAATTACAGGTCATTGTGACATACATATTAGGAGATATAGAGGTTTGTACACAGAGCTGTGAGGATGCAGAATGACATGGATACTTTATACACACTGGATACATTTCACAGGCAGAGCTGGTGCTATGAGATGGGGGCGGGGCTGCCTGTGTCTCCTTCACATGAAGGCTGAACTGTGTGCTCACCTCTCATGGAAGAAGCAATCCTCTGAACGGATGACACAGCGCACAGAGCAGCCTCACTGAGATCCGTGCATTCGAGGATGAGAGCTGCCGAGGAGAGCTGGGCGGGGTATTCAAATCAGCCGGGCGGAGCAACCGGCTAAAAACCTCTGGGAAGAACTATGCAGTATTCAAATATTGTGAAACTGTTTTACAGTTTTACAGTATATGCACCCCTTAGCACAAATGCAATATCTTCCTATATTCCACTAATATTCAATGCTAAACAAAAGAACCTCTGTCACTGCACATTTTGGAGAGTTCTATCCTGCTTAATAGAGACAGGAACAGTAAAGGTAAAAATGTTAACTCTTCTTACACATTCCTCAGCAAATTCCAGCTCTTGGACCTAATTAGTTCAGGGAATGGAAATTGTCTTTACATGTGATCGCACACTGATTGTGTTACAGTAAACTTGTTCCCCTAATAGCTGTTACCTGTAAATCTCCAGATAAGGATGATAGGCTACATGTAGCTGGACTGCCATAGAAGCTGGAGACTAGAATTCTGGGATGTAGCAGCAGACTCCTGGGGTTGTCCTTTCATGTGCCAGTCAGCCTTTGTGGGGTCAGGCTTTTATTAGTTTACCCTGGTGACGTCTCTTTCCTTTAAGAAGTAAAGAAATTCAAAGCTTCTAACTTCTCTTTTAGGGTCTGGAGCTTACATTGTGCATATGATTTTTTGGTTAAGGAGTCAAACAGACAGGGCGTCACTTCTTTTTATGGTTTGGCAGTAGTTACTCGGTTTTGCTTAAGTAGATCCATGCTTAAAAAAAAAAGATAATATAGCTTAAATGTATGAGCAACTCTGACTCAACCAACAGTAAAACATGTTTATCTTCTTAGTTGGGTTTGGAATTTGGATTTTTGCATTCCTTAAAAATAGCCACAATTTTTGGAAAAGGGCCTGGCCACATGATAAAATAAGGCTATCGCACCGACATTTAAAAGGCTATTACAGCTCTTGGTGAAGTCATTGCTTCTTATGTATGCTTTGCCCTTTTGGTTTTTTTCTTATGTGGGTATGTTTTGTTGATGAATAGGTCTTCTATATTACTTACCTTGACAGTCTGTGTGGCATCTGGCAGTTGTTATTCACTGGAAATTAATAGCAGATGGCTATTATATGGCTATATATTAGATATTATATGGCTATATTTTGGATATTTGGATATACTGGATAACTGTATCCAAAAATGTTGTTTACCTAAACCAGCACATTTAGTATCTGCAATGGTCACCTCTCACCGTTTTTTACATAGAGCTCAACCTGGATGGTTTTCTGATACAATGAATTTTTGCTTAGGCAGGCCATAACCTACACAAATGCCTGAGGGCTGTCAGATCATATCTGTACATCCAAGGCTCTTTGTTCTAGTAGTAATAGACTACAATAACCTAGATAAGAGATTCCTAAGATTTCAAAGCAATTTTGTCATTTCCATATTTGCTCCTAAGTTGTTACTTCAGGCGAATGGCTAAATCCATTATCGAAACACATAAGTAAACTGTTTCACCTGTCAAAGGATTTGTAATTTATATGGTCTGCTCTCGAGATTTACAAAGCATAGCCATGAAAAGCTCTCATGTCTCTCTTCAGCTTTTCTAAACTATATTATGACTGATTAGATGGAGATGATTATTCTTCTTTATTATCTACTGAGCAAGTTCTTGGTGCCACTGCAAAGTGCCAGCACTGAAGCTCGATTTCTGCCAGTTTTTGCCCAGTTAGGATTAGTTTCAGGTGCAGTAAACACACATTTCAATTTATTCTTCATCCCTTTAATTTTTTGGTTACTTTCACATTTTTAATTGTTTGTACTTACATGTTTTTGCTTTATTAAATATAAAGAATGCCACATAAATCCGCGGTCACCTTTTTGGTCAAAAATGGTAAAATTACCGGCTCCTGACAGGGAGCCAGTTGTCAAAGGGGAGGTACCTCCCCCATAACCCTGACCTTCTGCCATCGCAGATCTGAGCCTGTGATGGGAGAGTGGGTGGGTTGAGTCGTGAAACACAGCCCGCCCACTTCCCTGAGCCAGGGATTTGCACAGGGGGGCGTGGTCGTAAGGTCTGGCCGGTGCGTCCCTTCCGGCAGTGTCCTTCTCCTGACGCCGGTGGGGGGGTTTCACTGATCAGAGCCGTGGACCATCAGTTGGTGACCGCTGACATAAACTACTACAGCAGACCAAAGGACATACTTGTCAGCTTATTTTTAATGAGGTGGCCCACTCCTTACATTTACTATGTAAGAAGGAGCAGTAGGATTGAACCATTTTACGGTGTCTAACAAACCACTATGAAGAGCTTGTATACATAATGTGCAGATATGGCTGCATACATAAATGCAAACTATATGGAAATAAACAAGTTTTGTTTTTCGGCTATCTCGACAAATGTGAGATCAGGCAGGGCATGTCCTTTCTGCTATAGGCATTCTTACCTGCTTGATCATGCAATTGCTGTGACTGCATGAACTCCCTTGCGCCTGCCTGCATGTGCATTGCTTCATCCCAGCCTGACCAATCAATATGGCCAAAGATCAGAAAGATCAGAATAAGGAAGAGGAAAAAAAGAAGATGGCAACGCTCTACAAGGAACGGGGACAGGTGAGTGTGATTGGATTTGTTCAGCTTTAAAGAAACTAAGTTACATTATTTCCTAATAATTGCCATATATATTGCACAGATACAGCAAAGGTTTATATATTACTTTATCCAGTCAGAACTGCTGCAGAGACCTACTTGTCTCTATGAAATCACTCCCGTGCTAGCAGTGGCTAGTTGCTCCTTATATACTGGGAATAGGCAAAATATCAAAGTGTGCTAGGAACTTTTAGGTTTGGCATGAAAAAAAAAGTGAACGTGGTGTCCCAGCCCTCTTATACCTTGCTATCGACTGTGTAAAAACCCCTGAGCATCTGAGTATGAGAAAGCTTGTCACCTCCTTTATAAGCGTGGTCAGATTTAGCAGCCAATTGGATTGGACAGGGCACATCTCCACCACAATTTTCAATTACACTGTTTACATATAAATACTTCTTTACATATTTTGAACCCTTGTTGGATCTGTCAATTACTGTGCTTTTGTTCTAAAGTAAAAAATTGTTATTGTTGACCTCAAAAAATGCTGGCTGCCCATTATGACTAATTTTGCTTCAGTACCTGATTTCACTGAGCCATAATCTGTTGGAATTTTTTAGTATTCATCTAGTCATTTGCAATTGAAGGCATTGAACATTTTCATTTACTGTTTACCCTTACTGGCAAAATCGGTGCTAACTGTTTATCGTTTGTATTGATTACAGCAACAGAAAAACCTTGAGGGATATGTGGGATTTGCCAATCTGCCAAATCAAGTATACAGGAAATCTGTGAAGAGGGGATTTGAATTCACGCTTATGGTAGTAGGTGAGATAATATGTTATTACCGTCTGTGAAATTCAGTTTTTACTACTTGGTGTTTCTGTGTAACCAAATTAAGGACAAGCCGATAATGCGCTATCTTTGGTTTTTGCTTTTTATTATCTATGTTTGCTTCAATGTTCTAACCCTCAGTGATCAATAAATAAAGGAGATGCACCCTAACACCAAACTTTTATGTAAAATTTAATGAAAAAACTTAAAGAAATGAAGCACCTTGCTATAAATAATATGCATCAAAACACACCAGAATCATCTATGTTTACAGTGTTGGAAAAATATTTAACACATGAGATACAAAGCTTTCATATAAAATATATATTTACAAAGTACACATATCCATCCCTACTCTGTAATGTAAGAAAAATCATTGGCACGTCCTCTCTGCAGTATGTCATTCATTAGATTTATTCCTCTCACCCTAATGTGTTCCTCTCCAAGTAACACAATATTTACACCGGATCTAGTTTTTGCATGAAGGTAGACCCAGTTCCTTTTGTTGTGTTTTCATATATATTCTGCTGTGTCATTATTTAACAAAAATGGATAAGCCATGTGTGAAAAACTAAGTACACTCCATGATTCTGTAGCTTGTAGAGCCACCTTTATCAGGAATAATTAGAAATATTCGCTTTCTGTATAACTGTATCCTTATTTCACATCATGGTGGAGGAATCCATATGTGGTGCTGTGAATTATGGTTAAATATTTCCACTTTGGTCTTATCTGTCCAAAAAGAAGTTGTTCCAGAGGTCTCTTGGATTGCTCAACTGCAACCTAAACCATACAATCATTTTCTTTTTAGGGAGAAAAGGCTAGGAATTCATGTGTCATGTGTCATGTGTAGTTGTGCATCTGAGGTTGTATTTACCTAATTAGGACCTGCTAAAGGCCAGATATTTTTTTAAATATGCTGATACATCCAATCTTATAATTGAAAAAGGATGCACTTTCTATTTCTCATGACTCTATATTTATCTTTTTTGCTGTTTTTAGTTTTCTTTGATGTCTTTATTTTCTCATATTTAAAGGCTTTTTTGTCCTTTTAGTTCAGTTCACATATAGTTCCAATATTACAGGTTTTAGTGTGTGCTGCATATTTGTTTTTATCTATATAAATTATAAAAAGGTGTTTTTTTTTTTTTTTTTTTTTGTTTTGGTTTGGTTTTTTTTCTTGTCTGTTCACAACTAACCCAAAACTTCTTTTGTTTAGTTTCATCAATGACACCTAAATGATTCTTTTTTTGTCATTTGTCACTTGCAATTAGCAATAGGTTCTATTTCTCCAGTTTTTTCAAGATTGTAAAATTTAGGCACTGTCTAGCATTTCACATATGTGCATTAGATGTAGCTTATATAGTAATATAAATATAGGTTTTATGAGGTTTTTTTTTTCTTGGACAGCAAACATCAGTATTTATCATTGCTCTAAATGTACTAGTTTTTAAAATCTCCTGCAATGTCGGTGTACCCATAGGCATAGGATGACAATCTACTTACTGATTGACCTATACATAAATTATGTCTGAACTTCTAAGTCCTTGTTCAGAACGCGCTAAAACTAGAATTTAAGCAATTTCTTTTTCAAATGAGAGAAAGTCATCTAGCGTATTGTATTTGTGAGCACTTCATGTCTATGTTGATCGCGTATCAAAAGTTGCAGTGGGGTTCCTGCAATGTATGGATCTTGATAGACTTTATTCACATATCAGCATGTCTGTGGCAATTCTTAAGTCAAAATCTATTGTATTATCTGTGGATTCAAGGAAGAACTGTCAGATATTTAGACTAAGAAGGCAGGAAGTCAGAATTTATTCAATCCAGTTCATTTCACTTATTTTGCACATTGGTAGTCAAACTGACTCAGATTTCAGATGATATGGGAATGAATATTTTTTATTTAGCGTTTATGTAAAGCAGGGAATAGTTTAAACTTTTATCAACTTAATTTTTGCTGCCTGTGTCACACTGAGAAACTTACCCTTTACTTCCTGTTCTGGGAATAGAAAAAAACTGGAAATCTTTCCAAAGTAAATGGAATTCCATCCTAAAAATATGTCACCATACCAGGCATGCCTGGTAAAAGATAAAACTTCATCTCTTACCCTACATTGCTTACAGCCCAATGCTGCGCTAATTCTCTGCTCGGCATTGAAGAACCTGGAGCTAATTTTTTTAATTTTTTTTTGTAGATTTAAACAAGTGATGTGGGATAGGTTGGCACTTCTGTATCACCTTCATTATTTGTTAGTGTGATTCTGTGGCTAAGACATGGTGTTAGAGGATTAGGAATACCCAAACACTAGTAGTAGTCAGTGCATAACTCTTTATACTTGTTCTGTATGTTGTGCTATTGCCATGTTGGAAGGTCTGACAGCTGCACTTTGAATACCTCCTGTTTGGAGTTCTGTGCCTGCCCAACTTTTTACCTTGCTGCTTGCTTTTTTGCTGTCCTGAGGACCCCACAGAAGGCTAAAACTGTCAGGATTAGTTGAGCCAGAACTGACACTGGCTTCTGTCAGCTCTTCAAACAGCTGTTCTTGCAAGCCAGTGATGATGAAGGCAGTAAGGCTTTGTTATAGCAGGAAGGTAATAGAAAACAAAAATTGCTGGAACATGCTCTAGAAGAGTAAGGCCTGGACATAAACACAGTATTACAAAATCTGGACTTAAAGTGTACAAATGTCCAACTCGTGTAAACATAGTTCTAAATAGATGTTCTAATAAAATATATCTTCCTAGAATCCCTCAATAAAGTGTAATTTTCTAGTTTTATGCACTAGTAATTCAGATGCATATGCTTTTATGTGAAAATAAAAGTTTGGGTAAATACAGGCATCTACTACATCACTTGCAATTGTGGCTTGTAATTATTCTGGGTTAGAGCTCAATCAATATAGCACAGTTGTGATGCACAGCTGAGTAAAAGGGGTTAAAAAATAATTTGTTTCCTGGAGTAATTCATTCCCCATCCCCCAGGCTTCTTTGGCTTGGTCTGGGAAGCTTCCTGTGTTTTTTGTTCAAGCATATTGAGCTGGGAGCCAAGGAACTAAACTGAACTTTAGTGCTTAAATTTTATCTTCACTTTTCTAAGAGAACTTCCAGATAATGAAAATTAGCCTTTGCCCATTTTGTTTATTGGTCTAAACAACTACATTTTACTACAGTATGATCATCTGTTTTCTCCCACAGTGTTTGTTCATTTAAACCTTGGCATTTGTATGTTTTGCTTATAATTGCTATAGCTTTACTAATTCAAAATACCTTATGATTTTAGTGACCATTTTTGAAGTTATTTTACTATTCAACTTAAAACTTACAGATCACAAATCACAAGAGTGTATTCTAATGTTCATCTGATTAAAAAGCTGTGGGAACTGATCTTACTCACCGTAGATTTATTAACTAATTTCATCATCACAAGAACCTTCTTGTATTTTGAACAAAATCATATGGATCCCTACACTTGTGTTCAGAACGTACCAAGATCCTTGCAATGCTGGCTTTAAGGTTTTGTTTACTCCTTTCTATATAAAACTGTAGGGAGAATGAACTGCTTTATAATTAGAGAAACTGTCTTCTAGATTAAACAATTTAACAGTTACAATTAGTGTTTCACTGGCTGAACCTTTGTTATATCACAGTTTTTACTATCAGCATCAAACTTAGATAAAGTATGGCATCTGCAGGACTACACCAAGATAGTCATAACAGATGAAGTTTAGGCTATCATGTACCCATAGTGTAATCAATGAGAGCAATCTAAATTAGGGCTGCTGTTTTAGTGAGGTTGAAATTCCTTGTAATATAAGTTGTAGACCTACAGCGAAGTCGAAGAAAAATAATTGGTGTTAAAAAAATAAAATAAAAACACTGGTATAAAGTCAGATTTTTGATGGCTTGTCCTGATTTAGGCTGTTTCAATTCTTAGAATGCCATACGTCTGTCTTAACTGTTGTCATTGCTCACAAACAACTGTTTGTATCTGGACATGCAGAAGTGTTGTTGTTGTTGTTGTTGTTGTTATTTCCCTGTTTGCTATTCCGGTTGCATTCATGTTATGGCTGGAATGTCCCCAGTGCTGCCTGTATTTGCCGCACCTATAGTTAAAATGTAATTGATCCTTACTTATGTGCCAACCAAACATTCCTCCCCCCCCCCCCCCTTTAATTCATGAAGAAACTGAAACCGTTAGAGGAACTTATGGAAGAACATGTGGTTGTTATTAGGCTGAGAAAATTCCAAAATACTAACTCTTTCAAATCATCCATTTTGATTTATACACCGTGTGTTTGTTTAGTCTTTGTGTTTTGGTATATTTTTTAATAAAATTGTATGCTTGGATATTACGTTGACTTAAAGTTTATTAGCTTTATGTAATGTCGTTTCATACAGTTCTTAACAAGCCAGTCACATTTTAAATCGGTGTGTGATTTAAAAAATACAAATACTTTCGGTTACTCCCAAATTTGTCTTGTTTTGATCGATTGGGGAGCAATTCAAATCTGACAGACATCCATTCCTGTCTGTCGCCTTTGGGGACTTGGTCTCCCACCTTCCTTCCTGTTCTTGGTGGCACAGTAAGGGTCCTAGGGACAGAAATGATGGGAAAGCGGCAAAATTTGCATATATTTATTACTTTGTCACGTATCATAGTTTGCCACTCCCTATTTTTATCCAGTTGTTTTTTCTAATGTGTCATATAGCTAAACAAATATAAAAAGTTAAAGTGTTGTTTGAGCCACATATCCTGAGATACATAGAAATTTACTTACCAATCATTGTTCACGTCGCTCCCGCTCCTCTGTTCACGTCGCTCTTGCTCCCCTGTTCACATAAGGAGTAGTAGAAGTACTTAAAACCTAATAATACTTCATTCCCTGAATCCTTTCTCCTTTTCTTCCTGATTCTGCTGCTGTGGATATGTGTTAAAGTAGTTGTATTGGTAAATATTTAAATCCATTTTTACCAATATTAATCTACTAGCATTCTTCCTATTTGTTACCTCTGCTACTGATCTTTTAGAGATGATGCCAGCATTCGTACAAGAAATATCTTACATGTGGTAAACAAACTGATATTTCTTGAATCTCTGAATCTTCCCTCTTTATCAGCTATATACATTACATGACTGAATTGTAAGACAACCCATCTTTTTGAATCCACATAACTCCCCTAATCTTCTCGGAGCATCCATAATTTGTATAGCAGCAGCTAAATATTCGGGCCAGATAGGTCTGCCTTGTAAACTAATATGCATATTGAGCATTGTAGTTCTAAGGAGATACAAGATTAAACTTTTTTTTTTTTTTTAAAGTCAAGTAAAGGTAATGTATATATTGTGTTTAGCCCGAACCTGGAGTTCTCCTGTGTGGAACAATTTGACATAGTGATCCAAAAAAGAAGGAAAATAGAACTGAACAGTGTGTGGATGGCAGAGACTTTGAACTAGAGCTTGTTGGTAATAGCTATTTAGAGGCTTGGGCTTCATTTAATCTACCAAAAGCTGCTAATTTTATTGGGAGCTTGCGGCCTGTCTCCATACAGTGCAGGCAAGAATTTATAATGTATAATAAACACCAGTATATAAAAGTAGTAAAATGAACTTTACTAAGTAAGTGCTGGCAGGTAGTTGTATTAGTAAATATTTAAATCCATGTCCTCCACTATGTGTAGCTAGTTATATTTTAAGGACCTTTTTTTCAATTAAAGCTCCTAACAAATTTTTTTATTCATTTTACAGCTGTGACGTAAAAGGTTTTAGATATGACAATATTCTCTCAAGATTTAAATTTTAGGAATATTAAATTACAACAATTATGACATATGTAATAGTTGTATTTCTTGTTCACATTTGCACATAGTTCCATTTATAAGCAGTTTGCTGTGGTCACCACCCTTGTGCGGGTTGCACACTGAGGTTATTACTGCTGGGAAAGTCAATCAGAAGTCTAGAGACCTTACTTACCTTGCTTGTGCCTATTCAGCCAACACTGTGTTAAAGCTACTGGGCCAGGAAGATGGCAAGTATCCGATTCCCTTTTTTCAGGTTTCCTTACTCTGTTTATACCTGACAAAAGCGTGACATTTCTTTCAATGGGAAAATTTGAACAAAATGTGTAGAAAACACATTGATGTGTAAGCACGATTTTTTTTCTGCCCTTTTATCATTTAAGGAATAGGCTAACTTCCTTTGTTGGTAAATTGAAGCCCTTTGAGTACACCTTAGAAATCTTGGCATAGGACAAATAATTCTGAATTAGTTCTCACAAAGTGGGGTACATGTTAGTCACTGATGTCCAGAAAAGGAATGTTATTTTTTGGTATGCTTTGTCTTTGTTGTTCAACTATTCCAGACTAATAAAGACAAGATCTCGGAGGGTGACTATCATTTTATTGATAAAATTAGGGTTGGAAACCTAGGACTGCATTATTTCTGTGAATTGTGTTTATTTCCGAATATTAGGCTCTAAACGTTTGTATAAAAAATCCTCTGAACGGCAAGCTAACAATTTATTTTATTTACTTCCTTCCCTCCCTTCTTGCGATCATATTTTTCTAAGCTGCCTTATCAATGTTACCTCAAGCTATACCGTATTTTTCGCCGTATAAGACGCTCCGGAATATAAGACGCACCCAATTTTAAAGGAGGAAAATCTAGAAAAAAAGATTCTGAAAGGAACAGCAGGTGGCGCTGTGCCGGCTTCTTTCGCTTTGCTTTACAGACAGGAGAAAACACGATGCTGGCAGAGGAGAGAAGAGAGACACGCTGCTGCAGAGACACACGCAGGATCGGGTATCGGGTGAGTATAATATTTTAATTATTTCTTTTAACACATTTGTCGTATAGGACGCACTAACTTTTCCCCCTCAGTTTTGGGGAAGAAAAAGTGCGTCTTATATGGCAAAAAATACGGTAGTTGTCCTACATTGCCACAAGATCCATCTGAACATGGCTGGTATAAAAGTTTACATGATTTCATTTCTTTGAGCTGCCTAACCAGTTGTCTGCTTGTGCTAGCCAGATGATTCATTGGTGATATTTTTACTCTAGGATAATTAAGAAGAAAATATTCACTTTTTGCTGAGATTAAAGTTACAACTGGTAGTATTGTATACAACATGTTTAGTATTCTAGACATATGTTTTAGCTATTGGAACAATATCCATATATCATAGTAAAAAGCTTTTTGTAACTTTCAGAACAGAAGCAAGTACAAAGCTGGCTTCTTGTTTCAACTGTTTTTAGTGGGATTGTTCATAAATGGTTTGAGCTTTATGTGCACATTTTGTGAATAAATGGCAGAATCGTTTTGTGCACATACATATGCCTTACATGTTATGTAATTACGTTTGTCTCTTGTCATAATATGTAAACCCATATTGTGGCATGAGAATTTATTTGTTTCTACAGCTGCTAGAGAAGCTTCTGGCAATCCCTGCCAGCTGCTACTCAAAATCTGTGTCTAGTATGTTTGACATGGCTGAGCTGAAATAAGGTAAATAGATGGAAGTCTATAAGTGCCCCTACCAGTCTCCACATTCTCATTTGGATGGTTTTGTTGTTGGTGCCACTGTGCTTATTGATTTATACACAGCTATATAACTCCTTGACAGCTCTTTGAAACAGGGATTGGCTTTGCTAGTTTTTTTTTTTTTTGTTTGTTTTCATCCTATTAATTTGAGCTCCTTACATTTATTAAATGTAACATGTATCAATGTGATGAATTTACATCACCCAATTATTCTCAGCAAAGTTACTCGGTTGTCATTACTATTATTATTTTATTTGTCCTGCACCAGTCAAGAAAGATTGTGTTAATGCTGCTCTTGCTTTGAACAATGCATTATATTTGTCATTTTATACATAGTAATTTTGCTGAAAAACAATCCTTGTGAATCCCTATGCATTGCAGAGCAGAGGGATTTCCCTTCAGGGAGCCTTCCCTATTTACTGCGCCGGCGGAACACCAGCCGCAGTAAATAGGGGAGCCACTGCAAGGGGCCTGCAAGGGGCCTGCACTGGAGCTCCAGCGGCTCTGGTAGTTCCTAATGCCCCCTGGCCGATCTGCCGGCAACCTGCGACTCAGGACCCGCAGGTTGCCGGCCGGCATTAGGCCGGATTGGCCAGGGGCTTTTAGGCCGGAATGAACTACCGGCTAGGTCGTATCTGGCCTAAAGGCCAGGGTTTGTCGAGCCCTGCTGTAAGGGTTTGCTCTATATTCCTGCATTTCTTCTATATTTGTTTTATTTTCCTTATACATTATGCAACGTGAGTAATACACATTTAACATATAGATTGTCCATGACGTAGATGCATTTAAAATTCACAAAACAGCATTTGCTATTCATTTTAGTTAACAAAATGCATGAAACAGCCACATAAAAATTCTACTACAAATTATTTTGCATGCTACAAAATGGCCCTACAAAGCACAAAAACCCACTGCAACCAACTACCAAACATTCTTGTTTTTGGCTAAAGTAAAAATTAACAGAGGATGCCTTGTGTCCATTTTTATTGGATTTGGTAATTGAATCCATGTATAATAGTCAAATGTGGTATTGTGTGTGTGTGTGTGTGTGTGTGTGTGTGTGTGTGTGTGTGTATATATTATATAAAATAAAACTTGTAGTCCTATTGAATAGTAATCTGCATGGTGGTATTTAAATTATTATTATTACTATTATTAATAAACAGCACCAACATATTACACAGCGCTGTAGATTACATTCATATGGACTATCCATATTTTACCTTGGGTTAATTCCTTAACAATGTAAAACATTGTGGAGGAGATCAGATGCAAATTTGGCTTAAGCACTCAGATTGTGCAAATTATTAACTTTTTTTAAAGTAGCAGCTGACATTATACTGTTTGACTTTTTTCTCAGGACCCCAGCAAAGCTTCAAATAGAATTCTGGTCAAAGACATGGTTTTGCAGCACAAACATGCTTCAAATTCCTTACAAACCATAACATTCTTGTCATAGATTGAAGAGTGTGTGTGATCTGGATTACATGAAGAAACAGGAGCATGTTAATGTTTTACAGTTGCTTTAGCACTTGTACTCAGTTGACATTTAAATATTTTTTTTTTATATATATATATACATTTTTTAATCTTTTGCTTTAAGATAATTGCAAACCTTTATTACAAAAACAAAAAGGCAGTCAGTAGTTTATCTATAAATCTAGTTCAGAGTTCCCCTTCTTCAGGGCCACAGTAAATAGCCAAGGGCAGCATGGTGGTTTAGTGGTTAGCACTCTTCCCCCTTGCAGCACTAGCTCCCAGGTTCAAATCTCCGCCAGAACACTATATGCATGGAGTTTGCAGGTTCTCCTCCTGTTTGCGTGGGTTTCCTCCCACATTTCAAAAACATACAGTTAGGCTAATTGCGCCCCCCCATAAGTTTCCATATTATAAAGATTATCAATGCTTTATGATGTGTAATAAATTGGGCGGTTCTTTACAGTGGAATTTTCTCTCTACCTTATTTGTAGTCCAGAAAATGGAAGCTTTAGTGTAGTTCGTAACTTTTCTTGAGATTTAAGTTCAGCACAGGCAGAACTTGCAGCAGAAACAAGACGCTATAAGCTCACTGGATTTCTAGCTGGATCAACAAGTATTTTTCTTTGCATATTTGAAATCACAACTAGGACACAAGTGCTCAATGTAGCAATCAGCAAAAAAGACATGTTTATGTTAACTTCCATCTGTTTCTCTCTTGGAGCACAAAAGAGTGGATTAGTATAGTTTTGGAGGATTGGTTTTACCTTTAGGATTTATGATGATAAAGTTCCCAACTATTTCTTAAGTGTCATTCTCAACCTGTTAATACCGTGCTTTAAATTTGTATGTTTTGCCTGGATAGAGACGTCACAATATATTTATTATTACAATTATTAGACAGAAACGCTTATGTATTTGTCCTATGTTCAGTTTTTTTTCTTCAGCCCTTCAAAATGCCATTTTATTGTGCAATGAAACAGTCTTAGTGGGCAATAAGAGCAATCCTATTGTACAGGAGAGTGGTAGGTGGTGGCATTTTTTAATGTCCAAAAAAGTCAAACCCCTAGTAACAAAATGGAAAGGCAGATGAAGAGCTAAAAAGTAAATTTTAGGCAATGTTGCATACACGTCACACCTGTACATAACATTGTGAAGTCTTGCTGGTTGCATCTTTGGTCTGTTTCCAGTTATTACTGGTAACATGACAAAAAAACATTCAAAATGCACAATATGCCAGAAGCAGAGCACATCATTTATACATGTAAAACAAAGTATTTTAAAAAGATTAAATTTCAAAAGTTTAAAAAATGTAGTAGAGGAGCTTGTTTTTATCCTTTTTTTGGATGGAGTTAAGGTAAAGAAGTAAAGGGGTTTACAATCCTGTCAGATTTCTGTGGTCTCTGGCCTTCCTGTTAGATGTATTCTCTATAGATCCAAGTAATCATTATTACAGAGGACTAAAACTGAAGAGTTCAACATTTTTATTGTTGTCATTACAGGAAAAGGGAGTAAATCTTCAAGTGAGTAAACTTACTGAGGTGAAAACTAAGTTGAAGTTCATACCCTGGGTATTTGGATGTTTTAAAAACCCATTGGGTAAGACTTTCCTTAGGCTACGTACACACGTGTAATGGTTCTCATTGGATAATCGCCTCAGAGACGATATCAAGACGAGAATCTGGCATGTGTTCAGCGTTCGTCGTCCACTGTCCGAACGACCGTCCTGGCAGATCCATGGACGGTGAACTACGAACGATTGTAGTGGGAGTGAAGGGGAGAGAGCGCAGCGGGTGCCGCTTTGTTGTTCTCCCCTCTCCATAGAACAGATTGGTGCTGTATGTATAGCCCTCATTTATGCACCATGCAGTCGTTAGGCGTGAAAGATTAGATTGTTAAAGATCCTTTCCAACAACAAATATTGCACATCTGTATGTAGCTTTTAGAGACCCAGAATGCTAAAATACTATTTATTTGGAAATTATTTCTCGTTTTGACATAATTTTTTGAATGTATAATGTTTCTGTTCTTCAGTCTTTAAATTTTTAATTTAGTTTCAATTTTGTGAAACATTACAAGCTTTCTGCAAATATAAATTCTATTTTATAACCTTTTTGTTAAGATACAAAATGTATTTGTGTCTGTTCACTGGACTCCAATACTTTTAAAATAGTTTTCACACTTTAATGCATCTTGACTATTCTGCATATTTCCTTATGCTTGGCATTCTTACTGTGTCCCCACCTTAGCAACTGAACACAAGCAGTCCTTAACATTGGCTCCCAGAAAATGTTCCTCAGCATTGTCAATGGCGGATGTGGTTGAATAGTTCTTATGGAGATAAATATTTCAAGGATGTCTTTTCCTAACTCACTTGCCAATAACCTGTCGTACAGACATTTAATGAAGGGAAACTTTTGGATTCCAAATAAAATGCTGCTGTCTTTTGTTTATCCATGAAAAAGATCTCGTTTGGCATTGCTTTTAAATGTCCTAGTTAAATTCTAAATTCCACTTTTGTAGGACCATTCAGTAAGCACACCAGTGCTGTAATGTGCCTTTATATTTGTTAATTGCTACTGCTGTTCCCACTTTATTCAGTGGCATTGAGATGAAGCAATGCTTGGCAAAATCCAGAAACACCAAGGGGAATGTCTCCATGGTGAGACGTTTAATTAATTTACTAGTAATATAGTAAACTATTGATGTTCTGTGTTATGCATGAAACCTTTACTGGTACTCGTTTTATATCTTTAGGCAGTTGTTTCTACTGTTACTACTGTTACTGTTACTATTTGAGGGCTATTTTAAGTTTTGGAAAGGAAATCTAAACGTACCCTTAGTTTTTAGTATGTCCAAATGATGGTTTCCTTTTGTTCGAGTATAAAAGATTTGTGTTTTTTTTCCCCCTCCCTTTTCTTTCTTTTTCTCAACAAAACTATTGTGTTTGTGAACAGGTTGGGTGTGCTAATGCATGTTTAGTCATTTTGAATGTAGTAGCCACCAGGAAATATCTTTGTGGACTACATAGACATACGAAAAGCTAGCAGTTTCCACCAGAAACCAATACCAGAGTCACATTTCCAGTTAGAAATGCTGTGACTTTTAAACTAGTTTACCATTTGTCGTGGCTAATTGGATGTGTGAATGCTAATGTGTTAACATTAGGTTTTTAAAAAAATATATATATACACACCTCCTATTGTGTGATACTTCCCCCACCTCCTAGATTGTAATCTCTGTATCTGTCTGTCATTTGCAACCCCTATTTAATGTACAGCGCTGAGTAATATGTTGGTGCTATATAAATCCTTTCTAAGATTAATATATATCTAGATTTATTTATTTTTTGTGTAGGGCTAAAGAAAGAGAAAACACACTGTCTCTCTCTTGATGTCATTAGAGCGTACCTAAACTCAGAAGCAATTGAGATTGAATAGTAGTGCAAAGCTCCTGGGATACCTACGTCACGCATCCCGGGAGGCTCTTGGGGGTGGCTCCTTCTGTGCATGCCCGAGCATCTCGCATGCGCATTAGGAGCCTTTTTGGGAAGGGGAAACAAATTTGCCATTCTCACACATGCGCAGTGAAATCGGCAAGTTTTTTTTCAACCTACGTCACCCAATCTTGCACCTGGGTTGGATGATGTAGGAAGAAGAACCTGAAAGAAGAGGCAAGGATGGTGGCCAAATGGAAGACGCCTCGGGACTGATCGACTGCACTGCAGGCGTTGATCACTCATAGTTACATAGTAGGTTAGGTTGGAAAAAGACAAGTCCATCAAGTTCAACCACTAGGGAAATAAACAAATCCCAGATATAAAACTCTATAAGACATAGTTGGTCCAGAGAAAGGCAAAAATAAACCCCTGGTACAATTTTACTTCAACAGGGGAAAAAAAAATCCTTCCTGATTCCATAAGGCAATTCCTTTTTTAATACCAGAAAGTATTTTGCTAGCTTTTGATATTGCAGCTTGGCATTGCATGCTGTTAAGTTTGATTTACCAGAACCCCCAGATCCTTTTCCATTTCTGGCTCCCCCCAAAAATTTTCCCCCCCCCCCCCAGACAGTATGAAGCATGCATGTTATTAGCTCCCAAGTGCATAACTTTACATTTATCTATACTGAATGTCATTTGCCACTTGGCTGCCCAATCAAACATTATAGACATCCTGTATGGATATTCCATTACATATTTTGGTGTCATCTGCAAACACAGAAATGGTACTTTTAATCCCAAACTCTATATTATTTATAAAGATGTTAAGCAGTAAAGGTCCCAACACTGAACCCTGGGGTACACCACTAATAACCTTAGACCATTCAGATTATTAATCATTAATTACAACTCTCTGGATGTGATCTTTAAGCCAGTTCTCTATCCATTTACAGACTGACTTTTCTAAACCTATCGACCCTAACTTGCATATTACCTGTCTGTGGGGTACAGTGTCAATTGCTTTAGCAAAGTCCCAAGTACACTATATTAACTGCTACACCACTGTCTACCTGTTTACTTACTTCCTCATAAAAAGAGAGTAAATTTGACAACTTCTGTCTTTCTTTAAGCAATTCTGACTCGCTAATATTATTTTCTAGCAGAACCTCCTCCATGTGGTTCTTTATCAAACTCTCTAAGACAAGTGCATTAAAAATATATGTTAAAAATATGCTTTTTAAAGTGCAGAAATGTGAATGGTCACTTAGTCGATTTATAATTGGTTTCAATATTTTCCCCAGACTTAAGCTGGGTGGGAAGAAGCTGTAGGCTGGTAGCATCCTCTGTATTGTGACCTAACTTTTCAGTAATGACCCAAAACCAGCCAGATGGTTGTGGAAAAGTGCCAGGTGGTGTGCCCAGTGTAAGGGCTGGTGAGAACACTGGGTTTTATGACTTGAATAATGTAATATTTTATGTTTTTTTTACTAGCAGAGAAAACAATTTTTAACGTATGTATTGTCTGTCTATCATAGGTGAATCCGGTCTGGGAAAGTCGACTCTCATAAATTCACTCTTCTTAACGGATTTATATGCCCCAGATTATCCTGGTCCATCCCACAGAATTAAAAAGACTGTTCAAGTAAGTTTATTTAAGCATACCTAAATTTATGAACAAAAGAACCAGCTAACTATCTCAAAATTGAATTATTTAAAAAAAAAAAATGGATCCATACCAGGAACCTGTTGAATATTGATTTACTTACCCACACAGGAAGTGCATTGTCAGCCAACTGATACATTTTTATTGTTAGAAGGAGAAGTAAAGCACAACTTGTGTAGCACTATATAGAAGTAAGCATAACCTGGCTATATGTAATAAATTAATGTGTTTATGTACAATAGTTAATGCTTGCTCATCAATGTTTTTGATATTGTAAAAAGTATATGGATGCTTTTATTGTGTCTATGGTCATGACTTTTATTTAAAAGCTTTATTTTTAATTTATGAAAGGTTTTCTTTTATGAAAACCTTCCTTATCCTTGCGCTGCCCTTCCTTATCCTTGCGCTACAAAGTGGGGGAAAAAATTACACATTGCCAGTGTGGTTATGCCAGTATACCAAAAACATACTTTGTGTTGTTGCCCATAATAAAAAATGAAAAATGGAAGTCTCAGTTATATTTTGTGTGCAACAGAACACCACCTCATTTGGTGTAGACATGAGGGATGTGGTTTGTGGTTTCAATAAGGGGAGCACCCTAGATGAACATAGGAATTTAAAATATAGTCCCTTCTAGATTTATATGTTAACTTATTTTTTTCTAGAGTGGGGTAGAATTCCAGCTCCTGAATTAACCAGCTTTTAGTGCAGTCTGTAACCCCCCACGCCACCCGTAACCCTATTTACTAAGACAGAATGTCATGGGAAATCTAATTCTGGGGTTTAAAAATAGTACTCCTACATTGTCGAGATGTCATTTCCCCTAATGTTACCAAAACTAAACTAACCGATTTTTAACCCAACCTTGTTAAACTAAAGAAAAATATTTTGGCTTTGCACACCCTTTACCTTGCCTCCCTAGCAGTATGTTCACATTTTATTTGCCCTCTTTTCACTTTGTACCGCTTTTGTCTTTGTTATTGTACAGACCTGTGGTCCTTATGACTTGAGTTACTACTAATTGAGTTACTACTAGTGCCACGGTATGATTCATTCTGTCCCCGACAGCCAAGCAATCAGTGGGTGAATAAAGGAAAAGTATCTGTTGGGTAGGGGGCCAATACAATGAACCTGTTGCTTTGAAATTCCTGGACAAAACAGTGAGTTTTGTCACCCTAGCTAGTTTTCTAGTCGCCCACTACCTTTGTGATAAAATTTCAGCATTGTTGTTGTTCTTGCAATAAGGCCTCAAGTGCTCACGTTGGAAACGATCGTTTCCAGTGACAGCTTAACGAATGAGCGCTGTACACACGGTGCCTATTCTGTTCTGTGGAGGATGAGTGAGCGCACCCCACTGTGCTCTCCTTTGGTTGCATATTTGTCATTCCCAACCATCTTTCATGGATCGGCACCCCGCTGCACGCTTTCCCCCTTCACTTCCATTAAGATCGTTTGTCGTCCATCATCCATGGATCCGCCAGGACGTTCGTTCGGACAATGGGTGATGGGCGCTGTACACACACCAGATTCTCGTCCGATATTGGCCCTGAGCTGATTATTGGAAGAGAACCATTGCAAGTGTGTATGTAGCCTTTCTCTTTTCCCTAATCTGTACATTTGCATGTTCATTGTGGGGTTAACTTGAAGTCTTTGACTTTAAACTCAATATATGTACTTGCCTAAAAAAAATGTAATATTTCTTTAAAGTATTTTCCTTAAAGGATGTATATGTTGAGAAAAATATGCAGCTGGCATTGCTTTTAAAATTGGTAGTTGCCTAGGGTCACTTTAGATTTCAGTTAGTAACTTGGAAACCACCAAGAATCAGGGGCAGTATTGCAGCTAACTTTTCCTTCAGGAGTTTAGCATTGATGGGTTTCATGTTTTACTCATTACATAATTCCTTTAACTGAATTAGCATGTTCCTTGAGCAAGAAAACTCGCAGGCAGTTCAGGCCTTTTTATTACTAGTATTTCTGCACCTGACAAGCATCAGCCAATTGCACTGCTGCTTGCTGTTTACCTAACCCAGTGAAAACCTTGATCATGGATGGATTACACAGCAGGTAGCATTCCCATTGACTGATGGTTGAACTCCAGTGAGTGGTGACGATTAGGGCAGAGAGTGGGGTGCTCGTACATTAACTGTGCCAGCATCCTGTGCTTTGGAACCTCCTAACTTGTGTCATTGGCACTACAGAAGTAGGTAGTAAGGGTCAGATGAAATAATTTTACCTGTGAAGCTAAAAGTACCATTTCTGCTCATATTTGTTTCAAACCTTTAAGCTGGGTCCTAACTTGGTTCTGCTTTACTGTATTTTTTAGGGCTTTTTTAAAACTAAGAAACGAAATTAGCTTCAATTACATAAGTAAAATTTTCTGTTGCATGTGTTCTCTTTAGGGAAACTTTGTCCTTGACCTACATTAGTAGGAAGCAGATCTGTTACCAACTTCCACTATCTCTATTACAGGATGAACTATATTCCCACTGATGTTCAATTTAGACAATCTTATGTTGTGTTTGATCTATGAAAAGAAACAGAAAATGGATTAATTTAAAATATAGCAAAAGGATAATATGACATGTATTTGCATTTCTGTAAAGAATAAGGGGTATTTGTTTATCGTATTTTACCGATAGAAAACAAATGCAGCCACCACATCTAAGGGCCAGTAAGCTGCCATATATTACATTTTTTGGTTCAATGTTAGACCGATTCTCAAATTGGTGTCTTGTAATAACTTCTTGGTGTCTTGGTGTGACAGCAGCACCATTGGGTTTCATTGCTTTGCATAATGCAGTTACTCCAGCACTAAGAACCTAATAATAAGAAGGGAGTGTTTACTATTGCTGCATCACAATTACAAAACTAAAGTGTGTTTGTTCGAAGCAATACTTTTCCTGCATCTTTTGCTGTTAGGCTTGTGCATACTTCCCAGGCATACCATGAAGTATTTTAAGTTCAGATGCTCTGGCACCACCCTTAGTTAAGCATGTATCTCCTCACATTGCATAAATTTGTTTTACTGATACTTCTTTCCTGTCAGGTCATTGCTTCCCTCACTAAGTGCTGTGTATGTTTGGGGCTGCAAATAGACATTTAAAATGGATGGAAGTGACCTGCCTTGGGGAGTGCATGGGAAAGCAGCCATTTGGAGTGGGTTTGCTGAGAAAAGTTTGAAATTCCAGGGCTCAAACTAATTTGTTTTCCATGAGCCTCTGGGGAATTCTGGCTGAAGCAGATGATGGGATACAGTTTGAAGTCTAAATGTGAAGGACACTGCTTTACAGTTATGTTTTCTTGGATCGTTTCCAGATGTTTTACTGCATGTGTTTGACCATGTATGGAAACAGAATGCTATAGGCTGCACAGCATTCAAACCCAGAGAGCTTGGGAAAGCATATCCTGCAGCTTCTTCCTCTCATCGGCATTCTGTAAATTAGCTGGACATTTTCTTGTAAGGTTTTCTTTTAAAAAAAATTAAAACTAAATAATATATTTTAAGTAATTTATATGCAACATAAGAGTGTCAACAAATTAGTCATTTGGTAATTCTAGACTTTAAAACAGTTTTAAACTGTTTTGCATAGCTTAGGAAAGGATTAAGATCTCTGGGGTTGGGGTAGCACTTGCAGGGACTGTTGGCTGGGGTTAATGTATGCCCATTGTGTGCATTTATTGGTTTGCTTCAGCCCTACATGTGTATTGTGTACCACATGTTCACCTTTTGATCACACCAGTAACCTATTTCCTGTCTTGAGTTATTATTGCTCATGCACTGTACTGTATTTATGGAGGAGCAGTATTGTCACACTAGGACATAACTACAGACCATCTACAGATAAGACTATGCCCTCCTCTTGAGCTTTTTAGCTCTACTTTAGTCTGCTGATCACAACTCTACCTTTCTGCTGATCACACAGGACAACTCTACCTTTCTGGAGAAATCAAGTATTTTTGAAAACTGCTTTATCAAAATACTTTTATATTACGTTTAACAGCTTTAAAGCCAGTAAAAAGGAACTCGTAGTTTTAGTTTACATAATAAATAACCTTATTTGGCTCAAATCCCCTACTCCATAATTTCTTTAGGATCACATGCTTTGCACTCCTCTCTGCTTAAATCTTTAGTTTTGTATTGTTTTATTATACATGTATGTAAAATATTTTAATATACAATCTTAACAGATTTTTAAATTTTTTTTTTTTCAGGTCGAGCAGTCAAAAGTTCTAATTAAAGAAGGTGGAGTTCAGCTTCTTCTTACAATAGTAGACACACCTGGGTTTGGCGATGCAGTTGATAATAGCAACTGGTAAGGGTCTTTTTTTTTTTTTTTTTTTTTTTTTTTTTTTATTTCAAGAATTGTTTTAGTTGCTGGTTGAGCAGTACTTGCAGAATTTAAGTCTTCTTGGCAATGTTCTCATTTTTAGGGAGCTTGGTATAATAAATTGTCATGTTTTAAACAATTTTTATACAGGGGTGCATCTGTGATACTCAGTGCTGGGCTTTTCAATATAAAAGCTGAGCATTGTCTGTATGATTTTTAGCAGCCTGTGTATACCAGAACCAAACCGTCTGATTTGCTAGGAGGTGAGGGTGTTAAACTTTTCAATTATCTCAGTTCCTCTGGGCTATATTACAGCATACCTGTAAATCTATTGGGTGCTGTTGAACTTGTTGGTTGCAGTAAATATATGGTTTGTAAAGTATAAGATTTGGGTACAATTAATATGTATGGAAAAAACATTTTCTGTTTTGTATTTATGAAAGCTATTACAATTATATCCTAATGAGTCATATATGCAGCTAATTTGGATTGTTGTGTCCCTTTCTTGTTCTCTCTCTCTACATTGGGCTAATCCTTTAGCCTTTTCTTTCCCTTCTAGAGTTAGGCTTTAAATATATTTGGGTTGCAAGCAAGCCTGTTTATTACATTGTGCACTGAAGGTAATATTGTACTTATTATAAATTTTTCTGTTTTAGTTGGCAACCGGTTATTGACTATATTGACAGTAAATTTGAAGACTACCTTAATGCAGAATCACGTGTGAACAGACGTCAGATGCCAGACAACCGTGTGCACTGTTGCTTGTACTTTATCGCACCTTCAGGCCATGGGTGAGTGTTAACAAAAATTTTAATTTATACCTATACAGTAATTATGTCAATGTATAACTTGTTTAAGTTTTTTTGCCCAAAAAAATCAGCCGGGTTTACAAACCTAATTAGAATCTGGTTGGTTGGGAAACATACATGGATTTATTTGATTAAAGTCATTAAAAGCAGCGTTAAGCTTAGCGAACTACACAGTTAAAATAGACTTATCATATGTAGATTGTTAAGGTCCCCATTGTTTAGATACCTCACTGCTTACTACACTGGAATTCAACAGACTGATCCAGGATTGTTACCTAACTGTTAGTAGATGTTGAAGCAGAAGCACCTAGTTAGGTTGATCAGCTTGCTTGTTACCATACGTATGTTTACCGCCTGCGCTAAACCAAAAATTATAATTTTGATTGACTTGGAGTTTTGCAGTGTTACGCAGCACTGTACAATAAATAGGGGTTATTACAGGAAGTGCAAGGGCTAGGCATTAAGTCAAATACAGATACAAGGTACTTTTCTAGTTTTGTGGGAAATCCACACCAAAGGATGCTAGTTTTTCTTATTCAACTGCAATATTTCCTATTTCTTTTGAGAATAAGAAAAAACAAAAAAACATTTAAATTTAAAGTTGGCACACCATGTACTTTATCATCTGAGAACATTGATTTTTTAGAAATCTTTAGCTTAGAAGACTAAAATGGCCAACTACAAACCTTGGCAATTCCTAATAAGCATATTAATAAAGAATGCATCAACATTCTTATTAAAGAATGCATATATATATATATATATATATATATATATATATTCATTATAAAAACTTATATAATCTTGTTTCATGAATTGACCTTTGTACACACTATATTTTGTTTTTGTAGCAATTGGAATTTTTGTTTATTCTTTTTCATTATTAATATTTTTAGTGGCACACTCATTCCAAGTTTTTTCAAGCTGTCATTTTACAGAGTATGGCAGTATAGTCAATTATACTGCATGTGGTTGGGTAGCTTGATGCACCATTGATCCATATGTCCCTGTGATTTTATTTGACAAGGAGACCTAAATTCTGACTATGGCAGCTTCTTTTTCTCATGAGACATAATTTGTATTGTAATTCAGCAGTTCATGTATTTTTATTTTCATTTAACATTGTTCCCCCAAAAACTTGGAGGGACAGATGTACATATTTAGGTGTTGGGCAGGCTGCACAAATTTTAACCTTTCTAGTTTTACATGGAAGCTTTAATATGGGAATAGCAAAGCTTTGAAATTATTTAACTTTATAATAAAATATATATTATAGACTGTATGATAATTTTGTGCTTTTTGGAGTACTCAAAAAGTCTCCTGTCCTATTTTGTTTAAAATTTACATTTGTAACTTGTCTCCTTGAAGCTTTTTTAAATCCATGGTCATTTCACTTCATATTGTAATTCATGCAAATATCTGCATACAACTAGCTTTTCTGGCATGCGTAATAACATCTCACGCTGACAAGGAACTGCAGACAGGAAGAGTTTGTTTTAATATTATACATCATATAAAAATAAAATCCAGAGCTGATGTGTGTGTGATCAGTATGCAAGCAGAGTGTGTAAAACCTGCCTAGACATCTTCCATTCCAAGGGTCATCATCAACATTCTTACATGGGAGTTTTAGCACCCCTCCCAACTTGCAGCATTGGCAGGTGAAGACTTTCTGCCTGAATAGTGGGCTCATGGAACCAATAGAATAATCTGAACTTAACACCTTGTAATAGATGTAAATAGGAATAATATGGAGTGTAGCAATCCTACATTAATTTATGGGCCAAAAAGGGTAGAATTGGGGTTTTATAGCATGTGATGTTGCTTGCAAATTACCATTTAGGATTGCTGCAGACAATTTGTTCACATGGCAAGTAGGAGGAGAAAGCCGTGCCTAGTGAGGTAACTTTATCTGTGTGTTATTGCTGCTGTTTTTTCATTGTTCAGGCAGCAGGTTTGAAGTCATAAAGAACACCACTCAATTACTTTACTGTAAGTGGGCTCATTTCTTTGGCTGTACTGTGTGATAGCCCTATGTAAATCACAAGACTGGAGTGCAATTTAAATCCTTTCACAGGTTAAAGAAAAACTAATTCACTTGTGCTTTTTTGCTGCTACCAGAAAAAAAAATTGAAATTAATGTAGATTTTAATTGAATGATGTAGATAATGGTTTTGAGATTACTCTGTTTTGAGTTTAAGACCCCGCATGTGCTGTTAAGGTGTGCTTGAATCTCAGGCAAACAAGTGACACGTGTTTTACTAGTGCTGCATTCCAAAAGAACAGGCTTTATTATACTAGAATGTCTAACGTTCATTTGTGGCAATAAACATTATCTCATGTAGTCAGACAGGTGCCGATTAGTAGAGGGTTATTAAACTGCAGATCTAAATATGATTTTGTCAGGGTTGTGTTATGATGGGGTTTCTGGTTTATGTTTCCTGCAGATTATTTTGTGTAGTCCTATGTAATCACTTTTCTTCCTTCTAATATGGTTTTGTGATTTGTTTTCTAAATTACTATAATTTCATAATTGATATAATTTTGTAGTATTTATAGACCCAGATCGCAGACATTGTGCATTGTTTATTAGATTAGAATGAATGTCATGTTACAGTTTAAGCCAGCCTGAAGGAAGAAAAGGATGAATTTAAAATTGTTGACCTCTTTTTCTGTAACTGCAAGCTCCTATATCTGATGTACAAGTCAGATGTTCTGACACCTATAATTGAAAAGCTTGGAGAATGGTATACTATCATTTTTAAAGAAATTATTAAATATAATCATAGCATTGAAAAGGATCTTTTACAGCAAAGCAATCTTTTCCAACGACAAAACACTGAAGGATATGGGGGACAAGCCATCTCCCTTTCACTTGCATTGTGGTTGTTCGTGGATCCCCCTGAATGGATCCATGAACGAGGTCCGGCGGCCACTGTAAAAATGTCAGATTCCTGTCCAATACTAGCTCTGAGGTGAGCATTGGACAAGAAGCATCTGACGTGTGAGCGTAGCCTATGAACTGGTGCTGGTATCATGCCTGTATCCCTTTCAGAATGAAAGACCTATTCATCCTATGCTTTCTATAAATTCAGTGGGTTACACTGCAATAAAGCATCCCATTCATTTATTTAATTTAGTTTTATTTTGTTTTTTTGTTAAAAGGAAAAACACAACATAAATATAATGGTGCACAAAAGTGCATATGTATAAAGCTATAATACCTTGAGAAACTCTCAGTGAACATCAAATTTGAAATAAAAACAACAAACGGTAAAACTGCTCATTCATTTTGAATAGTCAGACTCTTAATACACAAGCTCTTAATAGCTCTTAATACACAAAAAGACCAATGAACTATTTTTACTACAGCTCTGTACAGCCAACCAGTGGTTGACATTTGTTCATTGTGATACCCAGATGTATTGCATGGCACTGTTAATGAATGGCAACATACAATACTGTGTAGCGTGTTGCCTCAACACATGGTGAAACTCATATTACCGTAACTCACTCGTAAATGTGCATTACTACAATTAAAAGCATTTTGTCATGAGAGAAATTTTAATACATTATTTCCTAGATATTTTCACAGAAACCCGCCATGAAAGTTTAAGGGCAGCGTTTAGAAGCTTCTGTTCTCAAGACACTAACAATCGGCTTTCGTCTTTTAATTCTTCGTTGCAGGGCTGAAACAAATTAATATGAAATAAGGATTAGGTTTGGTTCCTATAGCCAAGAAGACATGTTATCGTTGGCACGCCATTTATAAATAAGCACCCTGCCTGTAGTGTTCCCAAGCCTCTGAAAGTCAGACAAATGTGCAGTTCAAAGCTGTTAGGAATCCCTTCTCTCTTTAGCATGCCATAGCTGGAAAGGGTTTTGGCAGGCCTGGTGAAAGGAGCAGTGAAACTGTATTTTTTTTTTTATTAATAATAACGTAGCAAAAACATATTTTAAAATTTCTTGCAAAACGTGTTTTCCTCACGTCCTGTTCTTGAGTGACAACGCATCCTCCTTATCCTTATCCCTATCCCTATCCTGAATCTCCTGTTTACGTCTGCTGAATCTCCAATGATTTGACGATGTAAAGCAGTCATGTGGTATCATTACCAGACACACACTACCTCTTCATTACAGCAAAGTGCAGTATGAAAGAGCATGTCCCCAGCATCCCTTTAGACATGCATGCTTTTTTCCCCCCTGTATAATTAAAGCAATCCGCAGATTGTAAATTGAAAATTGCTCCTTGCTGTTGGCCATTGGGTGGTGCAGATTTGTGCCGAGCAAACTGCAGGTTATTGATTACACCGAAAAAACATGTCTATGTATAGGAATGCTGGAGATGGGTTCTCCTGTACACAATGGGCCTGATTTTTTTTAATGCTCTCCAAGGCTGGAGAGGATACACTTTCATCAGTGAACCTGTGTCATCCAAAAAACCCAGAATGGATCTTATCCAAGATTAAAAACTTTTGCTACAAAGGATAAGCAAGATTGTTTCCATTATTGAAGTACTAAAAACAATTATGAGCTACTGCATATTATATCTATTATTTAAGCATTGTAACCAAATCTAACCAAGCTGGGTATAGGCAGTAAGTTATTGTGGGTATCAATCTCAATGGCTATTTTTATGTAAGGCTCTTACCACCTTCAAAACTGCTTTGTCATTAGAAACATCAATATTTGTTTAGACCAGAATTCTTCTTTAAGGATCTGTATTACTGCACAGCCTAGGAATGTCAGCACTTACAAATGTATCATTTACGCTTAACCACAGGAGACAGCAACCAGAAGATTCTGGCAAAAAAGCAGAATTTTGTTTTCATGACTTTAAGTAGTTCTCTTTTGTATCATAAGAATCCTTCTGTTCTGGAAGAACTTTTGGGATAACACTTTTTTTGTCCATCAAAATGGAAGAAACTTCTGTGAAACACAAATCATTTTTTTGTAAATAAGAAAGTTTATTTGAGTTAGCCCATCTTTAAATAGAAACTTTAACTATTAGGTTTGGTACAAAGGGCAGATATTGTACTTCCAATAATTTTTACACAGACCTTTTTAGATAGCAAAAGACTTTAATATTAATGTTTGAGGCTAAAACTCCCTAGATTAATGTTGAGTGACTTATTTAAGCTGGATGTAGCTAATTTTAATATGAGAGTCATTTCTGTTAGCAGTCATATCTCTTCAATCCAAACATTCAACAGTGATTAGTAATACAGAAATATTACTTTGTGACGCAAATTCAGGTCTTGGCTTTCAAACAAATCTGTAACTTTAATTTTTTTTCATCAATTAATCAAAGGAATTCATACCCCTTTAATCAATAAGGGTGGACCCTGGATGTTTACATTCTGCAAATAATCATTTAAACTTCTCTCTTTTTTTTTTTTTTTTTTTTTTTTTATATTCCTTTTAGACTGAAACCATTGGACATAGAGTTCATGAAACGTTTGCATGAAAAGGTCAATATCATTCCACTTATTGCAAAAGCTGACACCCTCACACCAGAAGAATGCCAGCAGTTTAAAAAACAGGTATGTGTGTGTATTTTTTTTTTTTTCTCAAGTCTCACGTGAGACTGTTAATTTACACCAGGAGCATTGCCTATATAGATCATTCAGCAGCAATTCATTGACATGTGATGCACATGTACTTTGTTAAAACACATTATGGCTTTTTTTTTTCTTTCCTGCTTGGAAAATCTGATTCCCTGTAAGCCCTCTAGGCTTCAGGTACTTAGTGATGTCACTGTTGCACCAGGCCTTGACAAAATGCTGATAGGTTAAAAAGCATAAATAATTCATATTGGCTGGTGGAGTAAATATCAGAATTTTGTCCACACATGTTCTTTTAGCCTTTACCATACATTTCTTTGGTTTTATTTTTTTAATGTAATACTGATTTTATACTGTATCTGCTAAAAATATATATGCTTGTGTTGCAAATAAAACTTTCAATTTTTTTTTATATAAGTGAATCCTTAGTGCACTATGGGTTTAGTTGGGAAATGGTACAGCCAACATTTGGGCTCTATTTATAAAACCGGGAAACTAACATTCCCTCCAACGTTCCCTGGTGGGAATCGGTTACTTCAGTTGAGACAAATGGAGCTAGGAGATTCCCATCAGGGAAAATTTGAGTTATTGTCTAATTCCCTGTTTTATAAATGGATCCCTTTGTAGCTTAGTTGGTTTTAAATTGAGCTTTGTGATAAGGGATGATTGGCTGTTATTGCAAATTTGAGTTACTGACTTCAGCCCAGCGGAACGCTGCAATATGTGTAAGGATATATTAGAGCATTATCTCTAGAGCGCCAAAGTACAGACTAACAAAATGCAATATTTTATATTTGTTGACCTTAAAAATGAAAGTTTTCTTTCTTTTTTTTTTCCCCCCTGCTCATAATACAACTAAAATGTATATTGGTATTGTACACATTTTCTTTATCTATTTGCTTGCAGGAAATGGTTTGGTTTTGTGTAGTTCTGCAAGCCATTTCTTTTGTTTAAACAGCAATAAGCAAGCATGAAAGATTTGACATTCTTAGTATAATTATTTAGATTATTACATTCCTGAACCAAACCTGGTCTACAGAGGACTTTTTAATAAAAACTGCAAATGTGTATTGCGTATATATTTGTCTACCCTATACAAAAGTTACATGAAACTTCATGAATTAGCATTGTAATGGTCATCTGTTTAGTTTTAAATTTACACATCTTTTTCTAAACAGCACAACCTATGCTTACAAAGAATTATAACTCCCATATGTGGAAGTGGTTTAGTGAGATGACGACAGTAGATAACATTCCTTTTACACAAATGCAAATTCTTTTCTTGCCCATTAAAACCCAGTTTTATGGGTATCTTTTGAACTTTGGATGTCAGACAGTGTCAGTGCCTATGTTGGTTGCCTCTTCACAGGAGAGCATTGTAGAGCTGTTATCTCTTTTCAGATAAAGAAGGCTGATGTTGCTGCTGACCTTTTTTAATGTAAGGACCAAAAGTAGCAGCAAAGCAATCAACATAGAAATATTTTTTTTTTGGCTTTATGATAAATGCATGACTTGTCAAGTAGAAAAAAAGTGGATCACTTAAACTAATCTGCATGTGAGGAGCTTATTGGAGAGGGCAATTATTCATACACCCAAATAGATAAAAGTTACCAGGGGTTGTCCATCAGCCAAAGGCTCACATCAGGGGAAATTTTCACTGTGGTCCTCCATAACAGGAGCTACATCACAATGGTGTCCCATGAATGTGTTTTGTTTGATTAGGATAGGATGTACCATGTTTGCATATTCTTATCATTTATAACAGTATATGGAACCTATGGATTATGGTTTATTTTAGATTTATGATCATCTGTTAGCTTCATGCAAGTTGATCCCTGGGTTCTTTTATCTTTTGCTGTTTATTACCTTCCACACTGTAGTAGTTCACTAGGTATACCAAAGGTGTTTACATTGTATACTCAGTTGTGTTCAAGCGGAACTAAATTTATTACCTTTGATTGGGTCTGTGAAGTAACACTATTTTACTATACATGCTAAGCCTAAGTGAACTATTTTACTATACATGCTAAGTGAACATACACTTTGTAGAAGCTAAAATATGGCTTTCTTGAAAACCACCAATATATGAAACTTTGGTTATGTGTTGGTTGGGTTTACACTGTCAAATCGGTTCCAAAAATTAATGAATGTGATGTTTTATTGGCTTCGTCATGAGCCACATATTTTTGGAGTTTAGGTTGCCTCAAGAATAATCGCTGTATAGATCAAAAGAGTTCGAATTACTAATGTGTTTATTTACATTTCAGATAATGAAAGAAATCCAGGAACACAAAATCAAGATTTATGAATTTCCAGAAACAGATGATGAAGAAGAAAATAAGCTGGTGAAAAAAATAAAGGTAGGTGAAACATTAAATATTTTGGTAAATGTTTTGCTGTAAAAAGGTGTTTTCTGAAGGAAATAGTTCCTGCAAGCACCCCCCTTCCCTCTAAAGTGTTGTTTTTAGAGGTTTTTTGCTTACCACAAGCAGCTTATTGGTGTGGCCTGCTTATAGAGAAGATAGAAATTAATATCTCCAATGAAGTGTAGTATGTAAAAGAGGAGTTTGATGGGAACTGTGTGTTAAAAGCATCTGGAGACTACCTGATAATATTATTGTGTCTGGCTTTACCTAGAAATAGGGTGCAGATCACACAGTATACATTCTGCTATCTGATTGCACCTAGCAGATGTGGTCTTCTTTGTCCAGTCTGCAGACTTGCAGGGTTGTAATGAAACAGACCGTTGAACATGGCTGACCTGCCACGCAAACAGCAGTGAGAGTAAAGCATTCCCAGGACCAGTTCATCCAGTGCAAAACATTCTCCATAATAGTGTTTAGAGCACTGTTTGGAACAATTAGAACAATTTAACGATTGTGTGCTTCTCTATTCATGAAGGTGATAGACCATTTTCTTAATCATACACGGGTCAGCAGCACATATGTTTCCAAATCGTTTATGGTTGCAGTAATGCTTCCCTTATGGGTGGGGGTGGGGTATTTGACCTGTATATTTTTTTACTTATTTGTAGCAAATTAATTCCAGTGTACTGATATCTCTACAACAATTTATCCCCTAATTTTCTTTCTTTTAGGACCGTTTACCTCTTGCTGTTGTGGGTAGTAATACTATCATAGAAGTGAATGGCAAAAGAGTAAGAGGAAGACAATATCCATGGGGAGTGGCGGAAGGTGAGAATACATTCCAAAGGCCACTATAATTCGGGTTTTTATTTTTCTCCCTTGTCCCTGGTGTAGTTGCTGTATTTACATTCTACATTCCTCTTGAGTTGCTGAATGAGAGATTTTATGTCCTTGTTTCCAAGGATATTCAAATCCAAAATATTTATTGTAACTTTCAACAGAGCAGAGTAAAGTTGAAATTCCTGTGAAGGTTCTTGTTTTTCTCACACTTTATTTAACTGCTTATATGTTACATGCTTCTTCCAGTTTTTCTGGGATGTTTATACACAGTTTAGAAAATTTTACAAAATGTTAAGTAGAAATAGGCTACATCTGGAACAGAAACCAGATGTAGACTACTGAAAAGACACTTTAATGTGTCTTACTTTTTACTTTGGATTTGGAGTGCTTATTAAAATGGTCTTGACAACTGCCATACTATTGTCCACAAAAGCAGCTTTGGTGGCCAGGAAAGGTGCTCATTGGATTAATTAATAGCAGTTGGTGGTGCCATGCAGGCAGAAGCCCACCTTGTGAGTCTTGTCTTAAAAATTTGTTGGGGTTTTTTTTTTCCTACAACATTCTTATGTTAGATTGCTCATGTGTCTCAACACAAAAGACATGGGCATGTGAGATATCTGCCTCATGTTATTTGGGACAAAAAAGAAATTTGCATTAAGATTTTCAGTGTTCCAGATGGCAATGAAATAGCATGTATTGCAATTTATTTACCCTTTTATTTTAGAAAACAGAATATTGTCGCTCACTTCAACAAAGATTGAAGAGCATGTTGGTAAATCCTTTATGAATTAAAGATGACTACCAATGTCTGAATGTGCACCTAATCACTGGAAGCCCTATGTGACTCAATTTTGCCAAATCATTGCACATAGATTCTTTTATCTCTCCCAACAGTTGCTTCCTATAAATCTGTGCAAAATCAGATGTATTTTATTTTAAATCTCACATTACCAATTTCTGCATTTTAATAAGAATGTTATCTTGGGTTACCCATAATCTAAGTCTGAAAGAAGGACTGTAATATCTTACCCAAAATGTGGGTTTCTTAACTAGTGTTGAAGGGCAAATTACAATTCAGGCAGATTTCACTAAATAGGCAGTGAGTGCAGTAAAAGCTTTTTTTAAGAAAATCTTCCATCCACATCCATGCCTGTTGCCTTAACCTCCCTGGTGGTCTAATTTATGTCAGTATTTTTATGCCAAAATCGGTACATTGTTTTGCATGGAAATTTATTTTACATTGTAGGCCTATAATTCTTAGGCATAAATCACCGAAATATGTCCAATATTTATTTAATTAACTTTTTAAACTTTAAATAAAAAAAAACAATCTGTTAAAACAAATCTGTACAGTAGCATGTATAATAGATTACTTTGTATTGGATTCAATACAGTTATTTTGTATTGAATACAAAATAATTAGAATTTACCGCTGCACTCCCTCGCACACACCGTCACTGGGAACTCCCGGGGAACGTCAGTGCATTCCCCGGGGGAGGATCAGAAGATGAGGATGGGCAAGATGCCGAGGGCACCAGGTAAGTGTTTTTAGCTACCCCGGTTACTGCTTTCAGCTTTTTTTTTTGTTTTGTTTTTTTTTTAACCCTGAGCCACTCTTGGGGCTTACAGATTACTGCTTAGGGGGTTAATACTTAGTTTTCAATTAAAGCAGACTATGCCCAAAATATAGTCCCTTTGTCTTTGGAAAATAACCTTGATACAATTTTACATCTATCTTACATATCACGTGTAAGTAAGGTAGCAACAGTATTTCCTTTTAAATGTTTTATCATTTGGACATTGCTATATTTTATTATGCTAAGAGTTACTCTTTTGGCCAAAAAGAGTCTCTTTTTATTGTACTGTTTTTAAAATTCAGAAAATAATGGCAAAACATTAAAAAGGTTTGCTATGCCATACAGAGCAAGTATTCTTTCTAAAAGTATCCCATCAGGGGTGCATAGGGGTTCACTTAACCGTGTTTTGTGATCTCTGCTTGAAACATCTCTATTTTGTCTACAAAATATTCAGTGTGGAAAAGTCATTTCAAGGGTTCAACTGCTTACACAGAGGAAGTACTTTGGCCCTTTGATGTACTAGGCTGGCAGGAAAAAGAGCTCTGGCATCAAAAATCAAACAGTTGCACCAAAAGATCTACTTCAACTTTCAAGTTTTGGCAACACAATATCTTTTGTTTCCTTTTTTTCCATCTTTTTTTTTTTCTTTGACTCCGTAATATTTTAGTGGGAAGGAAATAGATACTGCTCTGTTTAGGCATTGCAATTCTAATTTTGCCTCCATTTGTTTTTTCTATACAGAAAAAGTGGTTGGTAAAAATTCACCACTACGCATGATTACTTTTCAATAATTTGGAGACGGTGTATGTTTTACAATTTTTTTTTTTTCTCCAAATTTTACTTAAATCAATCCTTGCTATCAAATATAATGCGATACTCAACAATATTCCCAAATATTAATAAAAAATATGTTAAAATGTTTGTTTTGATTAATGTTTACCAGATTTTTTATGTATTTATATATGTGTGTATGAATCATGTAAGCACAGTTAATAACTCCTGAAGGGCAGAAGCTGATCTGTTCTAATATTCTAGTGCTGTAGAAACACAGAAAAGACATCTATAGACGCCCTGATTGTAACCTGCTACCCTACTTGTGGAATTTCTACTGGGACAGTTTAACATCTTATGTTCTCCCCCATTGTTTCTGCTGTTGACGTAAACCCCCCATTTGTGTGTATAATGACATGCATATAATCAATTGTACTGTTCAATATTTTTCCTTAGAATGCAGTTATCTGTTATAGCTGATCTATGGTAGCTTAAACTGTATATATACCCAAGACCTGGGGTAGGATGATGATGTCATCCCTTCCAAAGTTTACCTGTAAAGTAAATCATGCCATGGTTCTTGATGTCTTTGTCTCTCATGTCCTAACTATGTAACAATCTCTATAGAGAATGAGGTCTAGGCAGGTCGAAAAACAAGAAAGCTGCACTTATGTAGCGGCCTGCAATCCCCAGAGCTTTTTGTGTTTTCAGTACGGGCACTTCACAGAAAGATGTCCTTATGGAAAATTGAAGAACGAATGACAGCCTCCTGCAACATAACTAAACTAAATTAGAATGAACCTTTACATTAAACAGGTTCACCTAAAGACTTTTTCTGTCCACTGATGCTCCTGAACATGTGTTGGTCTCTCTATTAAATTTCTCTATACAATATGGGTGGTAAAATCCTGGACTCCAGTCTGGTGCGAAAATCTAAAATGGTCTGTGCTGCGTGTGTACTTGCAGTTAAAGTTACCATTTTGTATTTATGAACAGTGATTAGCAAGTCTAGTAACCCCTGATGTGGTTGTGGACAAGTCCTAATTGTCTGCAAGAGCACAAAGTACGCATTAGTATTCCTCTATCTCTGATGGTACAAGGCTGATTGTGGATCCACATAATGCTTTTCTTATTTAAAGAGAGCATTGTGTATGTAACTTGTCAATATCCAAACAACATGGAGACATAATGTTTTTTTTCTTTTTACTGTATTCTGTGGGAGGAGGGTTCTGTGTGTAAAATGTTGTTCTTGTCATTGTGTTTACTTGTGATTTTTTGTTAAAGACTAACTATTTCTTTCAGTTATCACACTTCTTACAATTCTGATTTTGCTTCCTTAACAGTTGAAAACAGTGAACACTGTGATTTCACTATTCTTCGGAACATGTTGATAAGGTAAATGCAATCAGTCCTGTATATATAGAGCAATGTATTATTTGTGTCATAGTTATATTGTTTGATACAAAACTGTAACGCCTGTCCCTGTAATGACTGTAGTCTTGATTTAAACAAACTACATCACTCAATGGTAATACTTACCTATCGAAAATGAATAAAAATACAACAGCTGTAGGAGTTGCTTCTCTCAAAATAAGGTATGGCAGAATGTTTATAAACACTGCACACTTGCCAAATAGAGAAATGCAAGGTAACATTGTAACTTTTGTATCTACCTGGATTTATTTATCTGAACATCCCTTTGATGTGCAAATTAACGAAGTTCCATCATGGTAGGTAAAACAACAAATAGTAGGATAAAAGTCCAAAAGGAGTATACAGACACAAGAGCAGTGATTGAGTGGTGTAGGGGAGGATTTTTCTTACCTTTTTGCCATCTTTGTCTCATATGAAAGGTTTCCCTTTATTTTCTATCCTAAAGACTCAACAGCATTTGAGCAGAAATCTTTTTTTTTTAATGTGAGAGAAATTCCTTGTTATTGAAACAAGTCCATCCATTAGAGGTTTATACCCAGTTTTCTCCCTAGCCCCTTTTAGCTGGGTGCACCACCCGGTACTTTTCAGCAACCACCAGGATGTTTTTGGGTGGTTACTGATGAGTTGGGTCACAATACAGGGGCTGCCACCCACCTAGAATTCCTTCCCACCCAGCCAAAATTAATGGGTTGAGTACCGTTTATACTCATAAAGATTATGGTGATAAGGCACTCAAGGAAATCTGCACCCTCATACTGAATAAAGACATTAACATATGTCACTCCATCAAGAAAAAGATAATTTCTCATGTCAGGACAATGAACATAGTGGAAGAAGAACTTATTATAGGAACACTTAATCCAGCTGTGTACTGCTGGTTCTTCTTTTTTGACCATGCTTTGTTCAGTGGCATCCATGGATTTGATGTGATATGGCTTGGGCCAAACCCTCCTACCCTTTCAGCAAATTTCCACACTATTCATGCTCTGGTGACAGCTCCAGTGTCTATTTTTTTTCAACCCTCACTTTTACTCTGTGACACTGGTCATCAGGATGATTGGGGAATGTAACTCTCCAAAACAAAGAAACTGACAGCAATATAAACATGACAGATTGTAACTACTTATCACACTGAACAAAATGAAAAACATTTAAGCTTTAGTTATACTTTAAAACAAAAATCACCCATTGCAGGTTCTCAAAGAAGAGATTTTTTTTTTTTTTTTTTTTTGTGCTCGCTAATGAGATTCATTTTCTTATATTAAAACGGTAAAACTCTGTTGCAAATAAAGCATACAGTTGTCTTTTGTGTGTATGCACAATGTGTTGAACCACCAAGTTCACCTGTTGCATTCTGGTTTCCCTCCTTCACTGAAGCCTGCCAACATTATTTCAAACTGTTGCCAAAGACTTAACAAAATTAATTGCAGTATTTTTATGAATTGTAAAAGTGTGGTCTCTGCCAGCTGGACATGTCACTGGCACACATACTCTTTTTTGTGTGGTAAATTTGGCATAGTTATATTCCTATTTCATTCATGTTATTATGAAATGTTATTAAAGCACTGGCATTTAGCCATAGGTTTTTAAATAGTATTTTCCATTTCTTTACTACTAAATAAAAAATGTGGAACTTCTGCTGCTGTCTGACATTCCTCATTGTCAAAATGTATACTTTTGTATGAACAGTCTCCTGTTACAGCTATTATCACTTGACTTTTCAAGGTGGTCTTCCGCTTCACAATGCAATGTGTTCTGTGTTTAAACCCAATAGGATTATTAATGCTGATGTTACTATATTATTTTTTGTTTAATTAATTTTTGTACCATGTTGCCTTTTTAAGAGTAACATTGTGTATATTGACAAGTTGAATAGCATTTGCAGTATATCCCCAGGTGTACTGGGTTGCACTACCTTATTAGAGTTTATTATGTTGTGAACCAATAAAGAAAACATTTTTTGGCAGCAGGTTATGCTTTTCATTACATTTCTCAACCAATTTAGTTTAATTGCCTGATCATTTGTAACTTTCACCATTGATTTTGTAGTTTGGGGTAATAAAAATCATAAAAATGCCAAGCCAACAATTCTAATAATACAAATATTTGTTGTACTTTGGTCTGTAACAATTGTTTTCCTGTATCTTCATGCAGGACCCATATGCAGGATCTCAAGGATGTCACCAATAATGTACATTATGAGAACTACAGGAGCAGAAAATTGGCAGCTGTGACTTACAATGGTGTGGATAACAACAAAAACAAAGGACAGCTTACAAAGTACGTACCATCCACACTACACAGTCACACCATTACCTTTTCCTGTTTCATATACCATCCTTTCATTCCATTTCCTTTTCCACTTTGTGATGTCATTTTCTGGCATTTTACATTATCCTGTTATCCTGCATTCTGGTTATTTGCTTAAGGCAAATTAGTGACGAGAAATGAATGTTTTCAAGTACAGGATAGTGGTGTTCCAGTTTAAATATATTGTATAGCAATTTGTGAACAATTAGAGCTTTAGGTGCACCATGGAGAAAGAAGGCATACTAGTATGAGTGATCTGTAGTGAACAGCATGACTAGGAATGTGCTGCATAGGCCGATGGATAAACTTTATGGTTGGCTTTCCCTGTAGTAAGATGTCTGGTTTTCATTTTCTTTAAGGCCAGTTTGAGTTCAGAATGTTGTAAAAGTAGGAGTGGTTGTAAAGTATGGGTTTGTAGAAATAGTGACACCTTCTGGTATCTGAAGGAGACTTCATGGTAGGGAACTGGTTGTGTTTTATTGGAAAGGATGAAGCTTTTTGGCCTTGCTTTACAACACTGATGAGTAACATTTAATAAACCCGCAGTTTGTAGCTAATTTTTTTTTTTTGTGCTACTGTGTGATGTAGTGATGAATTTGTATCTATTATTTTTATGTTTGGGAAGGCTTAATAAAATTTAGTACATTGTAGATTAACATAAAAAAATGCATTGTATACATTTCAGCAGGTCTCTCTGTTAGTGATCCACAAGACCAAACTTTTTTTTTTTTTCTGGCTAAGGGATGATTAGAAACAATCTCACTCAAGATTTCTTCCTTGGCTGAAGATGCTCTACTTAAGACTATCCTAGATAGAGAGATGACTTGTGTTTTTGGCCAAACTAAAAACAAGACTATGCACATTTCCATCTGAGGAGAGGGGAAGAAAGTAAATTTCCATATGTGTATATAAACCTATTTACATGTTAACTGCATATATTTTTTTTTTTTTTTTTTATCAAAAACAGATTTCTCCCCCAACTGCCCTGAACAAATATAAACTACTAATTTTAGGTCATTTATCATCCCCCCTTTCTCATTGCTGCTACTACTTCACTCTTTGTATTCAGAGTATGCAACTGAAAGGATAGGGAATAGATTTTTTTAATGTTTCTTTTTTATATAAAATGAAACTGTATAGTTGTTTTAAAACAAATGTGTATAGATTCTTAGTAACTTCCCAGTCATTAATTATTTCTGTCCTGTGTGAAATGCGAAATAGTGATAACCAGAACACGATTTTACATTGGAGGTTGGAATGGAGAAAACTGAATGCAGTAACGTATATGCAGACTTCTCCATTCAGAATACTCAAATGTTTTATTGTCATCAACAGTGCCAAAGGTAGCAGCTAGGGTATATGGCAATATCCACATACTTAGATGAGTGATAATCTGGTGGGTGCTATATGACAAATAGCATAGTGTAGAATAAGTCTCATGACCGTCCCTAATATGTACATATTAACTTGTGAATGTTAAGTGAATAATAATCTAAATGCATGTGAACTGATGGCGCTGTCACCAATGCACTATTGCACATTTTAATTATTGCACATTATGTAATCTTGTCTCACTTAAAATTCTAAAATTAACCAATATCTGGACAATTCTTGTCTGTTTCCACTAACCTTGAGATCTCAAATTCCCTGCTTTTAAAGACTGACATTCTTTAATCTATTTGCACCCTTCATAAAATTCCTAGTTGCACAAATAAAGCTTTTCTTTAATTAATTAATTTTGATTATTTGCTTTAAATTACGCATGCTAAGTCCTGTGTTTTTTTTGTTTGTTTTTTTTTCTTTGTTTTGTTTTTTAGACTTGACACAGTTGAAGGCATGTAAGTGGTTCTTTTTAAGTTTCTCTTAAATTGCATACTTTGCATTTACTTAATAGAAAGTAATTGCCACTTTTTAAGTTGTGAATTTTATGATAAAGTTATCTTTGTTGTGTGCAGAAGTTCATACTATGAAGTACATTGTTAATGCTACAATATTTTATGGTGCTTCCTGCGTACCAAAGATACACTGAAAAGTATAAGAAAAATTCATTCCGTGTGCTCTGTTTCTGTATCTATATAGTACTGTGCAAAAGTTGTAGGCTTTAAAGAATTTTTAAACAATACCAATATTTCTTTTTTGAAAATTGTTAGCGCAGCACAAACGAAAAGACAAATTAATCTAAATGTGTGATCAGTTAGTCTTCTTATGTACCCTTACACACAGTTTTAAAGGTCTTTTAAAAGTTGTTTAAAGTATTCTAGAGAACTTGCCTGTGTCCTCTGTCTTTGCATTTAACCCCCGATTGGTTAAATGATGTTAATCAGGACTTTGTAGGGACCTTCCCTTTACTTGTTCTTCATTTTGCTTCAGATTGTTCGTTATGATTTGAGTCTATGTGTTTGGGATCATCGTCCTGCTGTACAATGAAGTTGAGATCACTCGTATGCTTATCTAATGGTATTTATATGATAACTAAGAATATGCCCTTTCCTTCTCACAAGTGAGGGTTGCATCAGTTGTGACCAAATTTCCAGCTAGATTTGCAGAAATACAGTTCCAAACCTGCAGGGAACCTCCACCATTCTTCATTGCTGCTTGCAGACATTCATCCAAGTGCCATGGCCTCAGCTCTTCAGTGGACAAACCACCTTCTGAGATGACTTATTTTAAACTTTGCCTCAACAGTCAAGAGCACCTACTGCTATTTTTCTGCTCTTAAGTTCTTGTGTTTTCCTGCGTAGGTGAGTGATTTGGCTATTTTCTCACCCTGGAAGAATGGCTTTTTGGTTGCAACTCTTCCATGAAGACCACTTCTGGTAAGACTTTTCTGGATTGCAGATGAGTGTACCAGTGTTCCAGTGGTTTCTGCCATTCTGAGCTGATAGTGGTGATGGTCATCTTCTAACTTTAAAGGGGGTGTAAGCTTGGTGTATTTGGCTTCTATGACTTCTGTTTTGCCAGTCATCAGCCTTGCCTATTTGTTTCCTTCTGCAGAAGAACTTGGATAACACAAAAATTCTTAGAAAAATGGCTTGATGTATTACATTTTTGCAAAAGAAAAACTTTTTTTGTAATGACATACTGATATAGGGAGCAGAAAAAAATGTCCGTTTAAAGACTATAGTGGACTATCTAAAAGGCCTAAGACTTTTGCACAATACTATATGTGGTGTGTTGTATACATGAGAGATGTATTTATTCTGCTGGTGTACTCTTGTTACTGTTAGTAGAAAGACATTTATTTAGAAGTAGTGTATCTGTCCAATTAGCCAGTTTTGTATTTCAATGGTTATGCAGACTCTCCTCACTTCTGGGGAAAAAAGAGCTCTGCACATTTATAAAGCAGAATAATGTATTTTATAAATGTGCGTTGACTTTTCAAAGTCAGCTTTTCTCCCATTGGCTTTTTCTGCTTACACACAACTGTCAAAATTCAATTAAAATAGTTCTGAGATATATATACCACCAAATCTATCCACATGGTTTTAAGAACTGCCCTTGAACTTGAAATCTGGGGAAATATAAATACTTTGTATATACAAATATTGAGAATGCATACATAAAGCTCCTTGTGAGCAACAAATATAATTATATTTTTTTTTAAGAAACTTTTTTTAGACGAGCAGGATGCTGACCTTTCCTAAAAAAATATTTTGCTTCAAAGACAGTGGGTCAATATAATTGCCAGGCAACTAGAATTTTTGGAAGTTGAACGCTAGCAGCCTTTGTATGCTACCATGACAAGTTTACTTCAGATTGGAAAGTTTCTTTACCAGGATGTTAAGGTAGAATTTGGGCATCCAAAAATAAAAACTTTACTTAAACTTCTCTGAGCTATGGACACTTCCTAGAAACTATTGCATATTGCTGCTATTTTTAGACCATAGCCAAAGCTTTCATACAGCCAGAAGTAAGAAAAGCCCTATAGTGTACGTCGGTGGTATCTGTTTTTCTAAAATGGTTGCCCCCGGCCCTTCTGGTTGATGGTTGGACATTTACAGAGACAAAAATTAAATGGGACATGATATCTCTATCCAGCCCCTTAACTTCAGTTAGTTGGGAAATACAGAGGTGGATCACCAGTGCTTGTGTGCACAGATCCTGGCTCCATTATACATAGTAATATATGTTTATACAGAGTTTCATTTATGCAAGTTGGTCTGTATTGATATACTTCTGGTTTATAGAGGAAGAATGTTGTCTTATCAAAGCGCAGGTTAGATTTGCATCACGGTGCTTATTACTTCATCACGTTCCCTCAATAACCCCACCATCCCATCTGTTCTCATTTTACTCACTTCATTTAAATACTAGTTGTATCTTCATGCTGCTTGTCAGTCACCTGTGCTGTCATGTGTTATAGGAGCCCCTTGGCTCAGATGGAAGAAGAAAGAAGGGAACATGTTGCCAAGATGAAGAAAATGGAGATGGAAATGGAACAGGTATTTGAAATGAAGGTTAAAGAAAAAGTTCAGAAGCTCAAGGACTCTGAAGCAGAAGTAAGTACATTTCTCACAAAATATTACAAAAAATATTAGCATTTTGTACACAATGCAAAAAGAAAAAAAACTTTTCCTATTTAATCAGATGTTTGTTTCTATGAGGACTGCAGTTTGCAGTTTTATAAATGAGGATTAAAGGCTTTAACGCTGTTCTTCAACTGCTGATGCATGTTAGCTGCCCAAATAATAAAAGGCAGAGGGGAAAGGTCTGCTTAATGATCATCCACACTATTTTATTCTATAGTGAAATGCATCAGAAAATCATACAATTATTAGCATTGCTATACTTTTTATAAGATATTTCATTATTTTCTACTGCAGATTTTTACAAACAGTGATGGTACTTGAAGTAGATCCCAATATACTGTAATTTAGAACTGTACAATCTGCAGTTACCTACCCTACTATCAAACTGAACCCACCTTTGCTTTAGTTTTGAATCTGGTTTTCTCTTTTTGTTGTTTGTGGAGGTATTGCTTGGAAATGTAATGTTTTCCACAATCTTACAGCTTCAGCGACGTCATGAGCAAATGAAGAAGAACCTTGAGGCTCAGCACAAAGAATTGGAAGAGAAGAGACGCCAGTTTGAGGACGAGAAAGCCAATTGGGAAACTCAGCAACGCATACTGGAACAGCAGAATTCTTCAAGGTTAGAGATACTTAGTACCTACCCTACTATTAAACTTGTACAAATAAATGAATTGGTGCAGATTACATGTGTTTGCATGCATGTGATTTTATTATAAATCATTGATCATGACATGACATTAGGATTTCCTTATCGATTTTCATGTTAAGTCTTTCTGAGGTATTAAATAACACCATTATATTATTTCTAAAAGATTCTGCTGTAATATCTGACAGCACATGTTGAATGTTGTCATGGCAATGTAGCTATAAAGGGAATTTGTTTCCATGACAACATACTAGATAGTTTTTAAGCAGGTAAATAATTCCACCTAAATACAAGTTTTCAGTGTAATTTGTCTGTGCAAAACTTTAATTTTAACCCCTTTTTACTTTGCATCTTAAATCCTTTGACAAATCACTGTTATAAGGTTGCAATCATTGCCTATATTTTCTAATAAAATGTCACAAACAGACATAGTCTCTATGTAAAATGGTATTTTCTGATAACTGTTTAAAGTAGGTTTACAACCCTTTTCTCTAAGTAACCTTGGATGTCATCCTTCTGGACACTTTGTAAAATCAATTTTCTTTACTTCTTTTACCAAGTAATACCAAGGTCATCCATGATTTTAGTTTCATTTAAAATTTTTTAAAGTTAATAAATACTGTATAACTTTTTTTTATTGTGGAATGTATGCCATTATTACCCGACCTGTCCGTCGCTCAGCATACCATGAGAAGTTGGGGCTGTGTGAATAGGTGCCCAGCCACACAATGGGTTTTTACATTTGTGCTGCTTAGTTCCAAAGGTATTTTTTTGATTGATGATTGCAATAAGTATTTTCCTTGTTCCATTTTAAATTTTGTTGTAATTTACTAAAATTCATTTGCATTTGTCCTTATCCCAGTATTGAATGAAGTGGATGGGAGGAGTAATGTAACTATTTCCAAGTTTCTAAACAAGGTTTTGTTTTTTTGTTTTCTTGTCCATGTTTCCTGTCCCTAGGATAAAAATAGTGTGCATTATAATGTCCCCCGCTGTGCAGTGGTCCCACACACCACCTGCTTCTACATGATGATATTATTTTTACACAGTATTTATATAGCGGCCAACATATTACGCAGATCTTTACAAAGTCCATAGTCATGTCACTAACTGTCCCTCGACGGGGCTCACAATCTATCTCATAGATATGTCATAATGTCATAGTCATAAGTCTTTAATACAATCCTAAGGTCAGTTTTGAGGGGAAGCCAATTAACCTAACTGCATGTTTTTGGAATGTGGGAGGAAACCCAAGCAAACATGGGGAGAACCTGCAAACTCCGAGATTCGAATCTCAGAACTAGTGCTGCAAAGGCCAGAGTGCTACCTCTGAGCCACCGCCCATATTAGAAGTAATGGAGCAGCCAAAGGGTGAAATTACAAGATGGTAGGAGGCCACACCATCTAAAACGCTTCTAAATGTCAATGACTTTGCCTTACAGCTCTGTAAAAGAACAAAGTTGAAATTGGTCCCTATTGGACAGTTAACTATTCATCATCTACAACACAGAGGCTAAGTGGTTACAATTGGGGTCCCAGGTTTGTATCTAGGGAGTTTTCTCCAGCATGCCATAAAACATACCAGCAGGTCAACTGCAAAGCAATTGGGGAGCCATAGGTCACTGTATGTCTTGAGTTGCGGGTCTGCTTTACCTCTTCATCAACTGTGCAAGCATCTGTTGTCAGTGGGGGTTCCTGTAACCTTTGACTAAAGTTTCAAATGCAGCCACACTACAGCAAAGGTTTTAGGCTGACTTTAGCAAAAGTTTTTACTTGGTTTTACTCGAAGTTCTGTGTTTTTATCATATGACACAATATACAGATTCCCACATATCCCTTTTTTAAGGTATTTTAATTTATTCTTTTTTTTGTTCCAGTACACTTATTTTTACCTCCATTTTTTTTAGGACCTTGGAGAAAAACAAGAAGAAAGGGAAGATCTTTTAAAACCATTTACCACCATACCTTTTACCAGTTGCCAACTTGCCAGCCCAGACGTCAGTGTTTGTTGGAACCATTCAGCCACTTTTGAAACCAGATGCATCCATTAATGTTGGATTTAATGGCATGACCTTTATTTTTTCTTATTATTCTTTAAGAATATTAAGATGCCTTGAATCGTTTTGAGGTTTTTGCATACCTGGAGAACTAGATGCTGCAATGCTCCCTCCCACCTTCTCTGTTTCTCTTTTTAACTGATGTCTCTATTTTAAAACTCAGAAAATAAAATCATTTTACGGTTATATAACTGGGGGCTGGTAGCAGGTTATTCCACTATACAAGGACTCTGGCTTACTATGAAGATAAAATGCCATACTTTTATTGCATCTGCTAACTTGCGCACATGTAATACAAAAACTTCCATGCATACAGTTTCTTGTAATTTTCATTTTTTTCCCTATTTTGACACTTCCATTGTTTAAAGTACAAATGGGAATTATAGGCTTACAGTGCACAGATGGCTTTTTTTTTTTTGGTTTTTTTTTTTTTTCCTCTCCCTTACTTCATGACCAACCTTTTATGTTTGGGCAATATCTAAAATATATGCTCTTTTCCATTTATTACATTCTTTAACCAGGAGTGTCTAATTACTGCTTCCTTTTATAATGACATTTACCTTAGATATTTTCCAACTATTGGTCCTACTGAATTAATCTACATATTATTTCTTTGCTGTAGGAACCAATAAGTAAAACATTTCCTTCTTTTTTTTGGTTTTGTTTTTGTTTTTTGCATCTTTACATATTTCCCTAAGTTTTGTGGTAATGCAGCAGGGATGGTGCATTTATAGGTCATTTCTAGGTAAAATTAACAAACATTCTGTTTCCTCCCTATTGTGCAGTCTATTTTATGTTTTGCTAGAAATGGGAATCATGACCTCACAAGAAGAGGAACATCACAATTTTGCATTTAGTTGTATTCATATACTGCATTTCTGTATTTTTTTTTTTTGTTTGTATTGTACAAAGTCACATAATAAACAATGTTGTGATGTAATACAGCAAGTATGGTTTCTTACCTTGTTTCTTCTTCTGTTATCTGACATGCAAAATACTTGATATTTTGTAGTGTATAAAATAATGTTTTGCAGTTAAACTAAACACACCTGCACTATATAGTGCACTGTGTTTGCCAGAAATTGTGCAGGTGGGTTTTTGTACATTCAAACCCCATTTAATATGAATTTCCCACCTTACACAGAGGTATAATGGGACCCTTTAATTTTAATTATATTTTAGGTCATTTTTATTTATTTCTTGTTTACTTTGTGATTGCATTAGCATAATGACAGGTTCTTTCTTTGGAGACATTAGCAGTCTGTTAAAACCCTGATGCCTCCTCCTGTTTTCAGCAATTACACTTTATAGCAGAGATCAGTGAGCACCAAACGCATATCTCCACTTCTTTCCACCCTGCTGTTGTCCTGGACTTACAGGGGCTTTTGTGCTAGACATTTCCATTCTTTTCAAATTATAGAGATTGCGTTAAAGTTGTTTTCATGTGAATAAAACCTCAAGCCAAGTTGTGTGATGAGTGTGTAGAAGGGATATGTCCCTGAGTAAACTGGTTTCTTTCATCTCATGGAGCTCAAAGTGCTGCTCAAAATTTGAAATTAAATCTACAGCTCCATCTGGTGGTGTAATAGAAGACTACATGATATGCAAGATTTAATTTTTAACTGCCTGAACAAAGATGAAGAGCAGATTTCTTAAATGCCAACATGATTCAGTTACTTTGCCAAAAATGACCAAAGGGTAATTTAAGTGCAAGTCTCTCTTATCTCTATTATGTGGGGATATTTGAAAATGCTAAATAATGTAGTGACTATATGCTAGGTCACTGGATCCGCAAGTAACTGCAAAACATGCGGATTAACTGACAGTTCCAAGTAATTTTGGACCTAGTTATGCATGTAGCAATATTTTATACCTTTAATTTGTTGAAGCACAGATTTTTTAGAATAGTGTAGAGCACAGACTTTGACCTTTTTAACATGAGGAACCATTAAATTAGCTTTTATGTCTGCAGAGAACCTATACTATAATTAGTATATCCACAGCTTACAGTATATTAATAAGTTGGTCAGTGGGAAAAATGTCAACCTTACAGATGGCAAAAAAAATATTGGTGTCAGTTAAGCAGACCTGAGGGCACAAATTGCTCATATCTCAAGAAACCCCTAGCAAACCCTGGTTGGGAAACTATGGTGTAGAGTTTCATTCATTGTTAAATTTGTATACTGGGCATTTTTTGTTGCTCATTAAATTTGTATTGTTTCCAGTAAGTAATCAGTTCTTGTTCTGTTTGTGGATGGCATATATACTGCTGGTAACATGCTAATGGATTTTTTTTGTGTCAATGTCTTGCATGCCCATACATGCAAATTGCTTGAAATAGGTCAGTTGCACAGGTGCAAATGCATGTCTAATTTCTGAATTATCTCATAATAGTGTCTGATCTCACTGACATGGGCCCCTTATAAAATACAATAATATTTTATAAAGATTGCAGTGGGGGTAACCTGTTTACCTGAGTGTTTTTTGTTTGCAGGGATTGTTTTAAAAAATTAGAATGGATGTTTATACAGATGTTTTCTTAAACATAAACTCCAAAATATCCCTTCACAGTTGTGTAGGTTCCTATCATGTACTGACATTCTTCACTGCAGACAGTGTGCAATAAAGCTGGGGCACATTTGATATTACCTTTCTGGTTGGAGGACATCCAGCATCATCTAGCCCAGCGGTCACCAACCGTTCTGACCTCACAGACCACTAAATTCATAATTTTAAATCCCATGGACCATTAATTTGAATTTTTTTAAAAAGATAAATATACATTTGTAAAATATTGATCTTCCTAATGATGCCTGACAAGGACTGTGGAGGCTCTGATTCATTGATCAGCTCATGGTTAAGTGAAGTATTACTATTGTTACTGTTATCTTTACTTGCATTATCTCTGGTAATACAAAAGAACTGTAAAATATTTGTTTGCTTTTTCTCACTCATTATGAGTTTATTTCATTTGAGTCGAAGACCAAACAAGACATTGAATATAACAGTTAAAGAAAATACACAGATAAGGTCATACTTATCTAAAGGAGCATCTGAGAAATAAACAAAATAAAACAATTGGATGAGAACCAGTATTCGCCAAGCGGGGTGACTGTTGTTAAGATGGAAACGATACTGAAGCGTACGGCTCTGCTACAGTTGCCTCATACAACTTAAGACCACACTGATGTCAACGCTGCTCCTCCCTTGTTTTTCCGTCTCTAGTAGTTCCTGAATTAAGTGCAATATAAAGGTGAAAATTGTCATTCAGAATATAGGAGTTTATTAGAAAATTATTTTTGTTTTATTATTAATAAAACCTAACAATTGCAAATGATGTCCTAATTTTTCTGTGGTTCACCAACTTTTTCTCATGGACCACTGGTTGGCGACCTCTGATCTAGCCCTTTTCTTTTAACTCTTTCTGTTCCTTGTCTCCCTCTTTTATTACTTGGGTTTCAGTTCCTTCTGTCATTGAACCTCTGCAGTGGGTGGGAGTTATCGCTACTTCCTATTTTTCATGTAGATATCTAAAGGAACATACAGGCCCTACCACCAGTCGTGACCTGCTTGCATTGCATAGAGATGCAAAGGCACTAATGATGTCACTTGGTCTAAAAGAAGGTTTGTATTAACCGGTTTTATTCAATAATTAAACATGTTATTGAGGTTGGAAAAGTGGAACCAGTGAAGGCAAAATATAAGCAGAATAAATTTAAGTTTTGAGATTCCACTGAACTAGGATTATCTAGTAACCTGAATTTTTTTTAACTGAATCATCTACTAACTAGTTTCAGTTCGTGTACATCAATGCATCTGCCTTGAGCATTTCCAGTTGCAGAGCTGTATCAGTGTGTAAACTGTTCTTCAGCATTCTTTGAATTACATTTAAGACTGATTCCAGAAAAGTGCTCACGTGCATTAGAATAGTCTGCTTACTCCATCATCCTTAAACCTTCAACACAAGTTAAATTTTAATTGTTTGAAAAACTGCATATAATCACACTGACATTAAGTGGTGATTTATTTGGTGCAGGAGGATGATGTTAATGAATGTTATGGACCCCAATTTGAAGAGGGTAAGTCATATTTTATAAACCAGATTTAGATGATCTAGTAAGGGACCTGTCTTTGTCAAAAGAGAAGTCTGAACTGTTAGCCTCCAGATTAAAGAAGTGGAATTTGCTACAAAAGGGAACGACAACTTCACACTTTCGTGATTGTCACACAAAGTTTGTAGGTTATTACAAGCTGGAAAATGACATTTGCTTCTGTACCGACGTGAGTGGTCTGATGATGGAGTTAGGTTGTGAATACATACCAGAGCAGTGGAAAATGTTCTGACTCGAGCAAATCAAGTTTGAAAGCTGTATTGCTGCATAAAGGTAAAGAAAAACGTTCTGTTCCTCTTGCTCATGCTGAGGGAATGAAAGAGACATACAAATTCATTGAGGTCATTTTGAAATTGATCAATGGCATGGTGTAATTTTTTTATGACCAGGTGATTTTAGGTCCTGATGCACAAAACCTTAGAATTGTAACGGTGTTTTTCCTGTTTCTCATGACTTTGTCAGTTTAACCTCCCTGGTGGTAACCCCTGTGGCTCGGGGTTAATTTTCAGTACCAAAAATGGTAACCCTGAGCCACACTCAGGATGGAATTGCCAAGGAGTTTAAAAAGCTTGACGCCCAGATGTGCCTGCAGAGTCCTCCAGTGGTGCCCGTGGCATCCTCCAGTGATACCTGCATCTTTTTCCCTGGTGATGCCCAGCCGGGCATCTGTGTGCAAACCCGAGGCTGGGAGGCAGGAAATCTGCATCTGCGTCACCTGGCCCCGCATCTCCAACATTCACACGCTGGGGACGCAGATCGCTGGAGGACGCCATTGGCATGTGGGGACCAGATAAGCCACAAGGTAAGCATTAAAACTCGCAATTCCACCCCGAGTGTGGCTTGGTGTTACCGCTTTTGGTACTGAAAATTAATCCCGAGCCACACTCGGGAATACGGCTAGGGAGGTTAAAGTAGGTTCAGCAATGGAAGTAGGCTGCACTTTTCCTTTCAGGTAGAAGGATGCAAGAGGGGTTAGAGAGGGATTACAAGAGCTTCTGGGCAGTACTTCTGGAATCCACATGCACTGGGCGTGGGTATGTCCCCAAAGAAAAATATATAATACATAAGCAAAGAGTATGTTTAAACTGGTGTTCCTAAATACAAGAGAGCCCTATTCGCCCATTCCCTGTGTGTTACAGCTGTGAGGCTGGGCTGTGTGTATGGAGAAGAGAGCCCTCCATCATAAAAAAGATATGCAGCATTAAATCTTATACCTGTCAAGTGTGTTTTGCAGGTTCACTGCACTGAGCAGTATAGTGCTTTGCTTTGGTCTTTAACGTTAAAGGTTCTGCCAGTGCTCCAGATCAGCGGTCACCAAGTGGTTGTCCGTGAGAAATTTTTCGCGACTCTGGACAGTAATTAATTTGGTAAGCGGTTAAGGTAAAGATTTACGTTTATAGCTTTTCCTGTTTAGTGTTAGGACAATCCTGCCGGATGCTCCAACAATAGTCAGCCATCATATGTACATCCCATCTACCCTGTTACGGTCCTTCCATGACCTTCAAACCTTGGTGAAATTGTTCACCTTGCTCATCACTGACTGCACCAAGGTTTTCCAGGAAGTTAGAAAGATGGCTATACAGAATAGGCATTATAGGCATTAGGATTTTCTGGATGATTTCTGTGTATTTTCTCATGTGTTTCCAGAAAAAGTCCTTGATAATGGCTTTGAATGACTTCTGACATTGTCCTGATGAAATGTTCATCTTTGATGGGCTGCCGAATCTGTGGACCATCAAACACACCGGCCTTTATTTTTTCAAATGACAGGCTAGGAAATGCCAAAATTAGCTACTTGAAACAGTCTCCTTCAGTTAGCAAGCTTTAACGAACTGCTTCATCAGACCCAGGTTCATGTGAAGAGGCGGGAATATAATATTCTTTCTATCAACAAGTGGCTCATGTAGAATGTTTGGATCACCTGGTTATAGGGCAGATCTTGGAGGCCAATTCCTTTCCACCCAATGCCTCCCATGAGCTCTGCTGTCCCACATGCACAGGTAACAGGGATACTAGGTGTATCCGCGTTGCTGACCAAGAAGGAAGCATACCATTTTATAGTCAACACAGATGACCCAATTGTGTTATTGATAATGAACATCTCAGTGACTCTCTTTATGTCTGCTTATTCTTCACAAAGAGAAACTGAATGGCCAATTAGGACTGACCCAAATATATTTCCATTGTGAAGGAGGACACACTTTACGCTCTGCTTTGAGCTATCGATGAATAGTCGCCATTCAGTTGAGTTAAAGATTGGAATTCCCAATTCCTCCATTAAACCAGGTATGTTATGGCAATAAACAAAGCCACTGTCAGTTCTAAAGTACTGCAGAAATGCAATTTCTCTGGTTGGAAAGTATGATACCTTCGTTCCTTTTTCAAGTAAGTTTTTCTCACGCAGTCTTGATGCTAGGAGTTCTGAAGCCTTCTTCGATAGTCCCAAATCACTCAACTCATGCTGATCAAATCCGTTATGAACAGAGTCTTCTTCAATTTCTAACTCTTCATCATTGTTGTCTCCTAGTTCATCACCATAATTATGTTCTTCAAGAGAGGGTAGTGTAACGAAAACTGGCACTGGTATTACCAAATCTTATCACGTGTTCCCTTTGTCCACATCCGTAAACCCTCAACACATTTTTTGCACACCTTATGAGGGGCCCAAGACTTATCTTGATGACCAAGTTTACCTTTACAATATGCCAAATAGGCTTGCTCTACAAATGTGCTGATGGTTCGCTCTTTGACTGGGAATTGTGAAACTGCCACAGATATAACAAAATAATTCAGGATTATTTAGGCACTTACAACGAGAAACAGCAGAGCCTGACATAATCTAAAAGAAAGGAAATACGTGTGTAAGTACAAAAATAAGTTTTGCCTATTCAATACGTAGAGCAGCGCACAACCTCTGAGCACACTGTCTTGCGTGTAAATGAATGGCCTACACAAATCCACACGACAGTAATCGCAATAATATCAGCGGTAGAGAAAAAAAACCTGATGTGATAGAAGAAAACTAACTGCACTTTCAGAATCACCATACCTATTTTAGTGTAAATAAGCTTAAAACTTGAATTGAAAATTGAATAAAGCAAAACATGGCGGGTAGGTGGAACGGTTAAAAGGGGTTTTCAACTGCTCCCCCACTTCCTCTTTTCCCCCTTTTAACCTTTTTCTTTTTTCCCCTACCCCACTCTACCATTGTTATCACTTAGTACTTTATACCTCATCCCTTCCCTTTCTTCCTAAAATTTAACCGCATATTTTCCTTGCTCCCCCTAGCCCCCTGGTCATGCTGGCCTTACAGTGACCTTTTTCTTCCACCAGCTAGAGGCATCTTTTTACTTTGGGTCATAGGCAGATAGCAAAATTATATGTACAACAAGGAAATAGGAGAGAAGTTTTTATATGGTATTCCAAATTTTACTTTGGCTTTAATGATTTAAGATGGATGATACTGTGGGTTACAGGGGGTGGAGAAAGTTCCATATGTAGAATGTGTTCCCATGCACCAGGAAACTTAAAATACTGTAATATATGAATCTTAGTATTAATTTGAAATTATGTACCTAGAGTACTATCTGCACAGAAATCCTTCTGACCCTAATGTACCACAAGATGGCAGCAAAGTAGAATACATGTGTTTAATACTTGTCTTTAGAAGTGAAACCTCACTTAACTAGAAAGTAAAAATTTATATTTAAAATAGTTTTTTTTATCTATAATTAAAAAAAAGTTTTTAATTTATTATGTGGCTGCCCTAATTTTTTTTAAACAGGCATACAATTATAATGTTACAACCTAAAAGGCATTGTGTGCAATGTTAACACTGTCCAATAAAGTGTCAGGGCCAAATATACTAAGCTCCAGCATCAACAAACCTCAGCACGGTGTCAGCAATGATCACCGCCACAGTGAGTCTGGATCACTATTAACTTTCAGCTAGTACAATTTTTCTCCATCCAGCATTCCTAAAAATTGGTTAAATTTTTTTTTTTACGGTCCAACAGTGGGCCAATCCTACTCAGCCTCTTTTCATTTGAAGTTTGCAAGCCTTTTCAGCCCTGTAATTTTTAATGTCAGTAAAGGTTTTCTGCTAGCATATTGTAGATTCCTTTATTTACTATCATCAAAGGGAATACTATTTATATTTGCAGTAATCTTTTTCAGTGTAGCAGAATTATTGCAAAGTTCATCACCTTACATGGACCTTTACCATGTAGTCAATCATAGGCTTGCTCAATGAACAAGGTTTCCAAGAATCCCTTATCCATTTACTTCCACAGCCAGTTTTTCATTGTTTGCACACACTAAATTTAAAAAGCCTAAAAACATTTTCTGAATGCAGAGGACCTAAAAAACAATTGTAATTGCTTTTTTTAATAGAAATTTAAATTCTCAGTAATAAAATATGCTCATACTAACTGTAGTGCATACAATATAACTCTCAATTTTTGGTTAATATAAAGATAAAATTGTAAAAAAAATATCAATCAGTCTCAAAAAGTCAATCTAAACTAAGGTTTAAAATTGTAGGTACCTACAAAATGATAAAATACTGCGGTAACTGAAATTCTCCATAGGAATTAAGGGTAATCAGTTTACAGTTAACTATAAATTACCACCCTACAATTATTCTACCTATTCCAATGAAAAATGTAAAAGGGATTTTACTTTTGCACTCTAATGTGCATGTATGTGGGTGTGAGGGACCTGTACATTTTAGAAGGGTGCTTTAATATTTGTGACCTTTTATGTCCAGGATTATGTCATGTACAGAATGCAGGAGTATAATGAGTGAGCAAGAGTACAGTGAGCAAGAGTCAGGTGAATTTAACATACAGAGTGCACGGTTCAGGAGAATTTAATATACAGAGTGCAGGAGTCAGGAGTGCGTAATGTACAGTGGTCAGTAGTCTGAAGTATAACATACAGAGTACAGGGGTAAAGATTGTGTAACCTACAGATTGCAGGGGTCAGGTATGAAAGTAACTTACAGCTCAGCAAAGAGTACAGGGGTAAGGAAAATGTAATTTATGCAAACGTTGTCATGAATGTAAGTCACTTTGCTGGCAGGACTGGCTTTTTTTCCAGCCTCTTTGGTTTCTGTCCCTCATTCCTGCAGTAAATCATGGGGATAGCAGTCCTAAGGTGGAGTGTCATGATTGTCCGTTCCCCACTTAAGACTGCCTGCCTCTGGAGTGTACAGAACTGTCGCTGCCTGTAAGCAGCAAAACCTACTTGTTGGGCAGCTAAAACATCAGAGAACATAGGGGCATTCATAGCCAAGGCACCAGGCATAAAATGCAGGGCACATGCCTCCGGTGCCAAATTTTGGCAACACCCATGAGGTCAAGAAATGTAATAATGTGTTATTGATAGACTATTCATCAGGTATAGGGGAACCAGGTACCAGCTTTTTACTTTGCTTTTTCCCTAATCTTAGGCTAAAAGTCCAAGCAAAAAGTGGTGGTGGCACATTACATTCATACGTGGTAAAAGTTTATTGTCCCAAACAGATTGGCTTGAAGCCTTACTTGGGACCTACCAATCCACCAATAAGCCCAACACTGGGTGAAATGTGTCAGAGTTGGCGGTACCAAGTGTGTCAATTTGTATGCAGTAAAGTTTTAACAAGGGAGATTCTACAGTTTGACACCATCTTTTTTGTGTACATTGTTTTGGGGAATGCATGAAATCATGTTTATATATACTCATCCTTCCTTTTTTTCCTTCCTTTTTCTTTCCTAATAGGTTATATAATATAATAAAATAGGGGCTTTTCTCTGAAATGCAAACTTTTTGGGGGATGGGGGGTAAAAGTTTCCCTTGTCTTGAAGTTTTTTCTGCACTCATTCTGTCTATGATTCCTTTGCAGCTCTTCAGTCTGTTGGCTGCTTCTCTTTTCTTACTTCCCAGCATCCTGTAAATTCCAATTCTTTTTCTCCTCTGTAAGGGATACTGTTGCTTTAGGTATGTATTTCCTTTTTGTGGGGTATACCTATCCACTGCCAATTTGAAATTGTCATAAGTTGAGCCCAGTGTTCCCAATCTTCTACACTTATAACCATGTTGACCATGACCCATGCTCCCTATTAGCGTTAATTTGTATCTTTTCCTTTAAGTGTGCTTTTCACTTTCCCATCTTACTTTCACTTCCTGTTACATTTTTGATAATGTTACTTTTAATATTTGCTATATATCAATACTGTTCCAATCAAAATTTCTATACATTCTATATCTACAAAATTCTGTACATTCTATACTAATGTTCGCCATCTTGAACAGAACATAATATGGTCAATTCAATTACAGGTATCTCTTTCTAGTATTTTCTATGTCTCGGAATATATTTACTCTTATATTGAAAAAGGCGCTGCTTATAACAAGTCCTTGAGCCTTGGCAAACGTAATCATTCTCCATTTGGGCATGCAACACTCTTCCCCACTCTGTCAATGTTTACCTTTACATACACTTTAAAGATTAATATCCTGGGACTGTTCCCTATCAGAGTTGGGAAGGGCTTTTACAATGTATGTGTTGATATGGTACATTCACAATTACACGGACAGTAACCAGAAATGATGGAAGCAACAATGAAGTTCTAAGCAGATTCACTCTTTTTTAATTGAGTTTTTTGTGTTTGTGTTCCTAGGTCAGCATGCCTGCTATGTCAGTTATAAGAAAACCCATTTTGTCTTGGATTTTAGATCTCTTTTATATTATGGTAAGAAGAGAAATCTACTGAACATGTCATTGCCGCCCTTATTTAATCTCTAAGTGTGGCCACAATACTGCATGTAGCATCTCACCCAAGGGCCCGTTTCAGTGGTGTGGGAAAACAGTAACTGCACCACAACCTCACTGTCAGTCCAAATGTAGCCTTACTGTTCCTGGTTTAGACATATTTATATTAAAATCAATTACAGTATTGTCAAAGTTGACACTGCCAGGTGCTATAGAGATAAGCCGTTGGGGAACCCTGCTGAAATGTTGCTATAAAATCTGTTGTTATACCCCTGATGCTGCCCAGAAATTATACAGTATAGTGGTCTGCTGGATGTGCAAGCATCAACCAACTGTTCTTAAAGACTCTAAAACAAGGGTCTGAACATATGGCCTGCGGGCCACATCTGACCCCCTCCTCTTTCCCTCTCTGCTTGTTGTCCTAGAGGGGATGAGGCACATGCACCCCCTACCTTTCTTTATGAGATCGTGCTAGCAGGAGAGGGAGCTTTCTGGAGCATGTTCAGTGTTATCTCCCTGAGAGTGGGTGTGTACCCTCAGCAATCCCCTGTGGCTGCCCCCCCAACCTTGTACTGTGAGAAAATCCCACCCCTCCTACAGCAGCAGCATGAGAGCTGTGTCTGTGTCCATGCAGCTGTCATTATCCCCATGTATAAACCTTCATATCTCCCACACCGATTGTTATAGAAATGTAAAATCCAAACAGAATTTGCCTGATATGGGGTCACAAGCATAAAATCCTAATAACAATCAAGGATATTTTTTACAATAAAGGGGGACTATTAAGAAAGACCACGGTCCCCAAATTGAGTTTGCATGTTAGGGACCCCCAGGACCACCTTCATGGCAATGAGAATTAGGGTACTGTCAATTCGCTCTGTGCTGTGGTGCCCCAAATATATTCTTGCTATTCACAAAACTTCTAGGCTGCTTTCAGACTGGTGATGAGGTTGAGGAGTGGTTACCCCTTTCTCATGCCATAGAACCCTGCCTAGGGGGAGACGCTCAGTACCGCTTACTGCCACCTGGAGTGAAATCTGCACACGCTGCCGTGCGAGGAACTACAGTACGGTGCCAGTGTGCCTGTTACACATAGCTGCATGCTTACCATCTTTGAATCCCATTTTCACTTGAAAAGAGGGATGCTGGCAACTGGAAATATGGGAGCCAGTAGGTAACCCCTTTTGCCCCCCCCCCCTTCCATTAATATGTTATACTCATCATATTATGCTACCCTGCAACACATAGCTAACCCCTTACTCTATATGAACCCCAATTTCTCTTCTAATCTAACTCCCCCTAAAATTTCATCACTATGATGCTATCACAAGATACGAAAAACTATACCTGTTATACCGTACTACACTGTTACACATAACTGGCCACTTACCTTCTGTGAACACTAATTTCTCAGGAAAAGGGGAGATATAGGGACCTGAAGATGTAGTAGTAAGAACATGTTCTCCTTGGCTATCTGTCACATGTATTGCATTTCTCTGGAAGTATTCATTGCAGAGATTTTAGGGTACAAAGAAGGTTAGCGGCCCCCTATAACTAGCAGGACATATTGTATGGTGTAGTTTCTGCTCTTTGGTACAGGAATGGTGAGCAGGGAGCAATATATGACCGGCCAGCACTGTATGATAACTTCAGTTTTGTATCTTTCATTTATAAAATGGTACATTAATAAAATCAGCATCAAATGGCGAGTGCAAACATTCTTGATTTGTCATCTCTTTTATTTGATGCATGTACATTATGATATTTAGAGACATTTCATTTTAAATTAAGACTATTCTAGTTTAACATACATCTTTAATGTTTGTTTGCATTGTGGCCTGCAAGTTTTATCCCAACGTCAACAGCCGCCACGGATAAAAAAAAGGTTGGGCACCACTGCTCTAAGAAATTACAAGCTCAGCTACTTTGCTAAGCATACAAGTTTATATAAATGGACAAGGTAACAGCAGTAGAGACATTATCAAAGCATATTAGTTTATATTCTATAATAATGTATATATTTTGACCTAACTGATCATTATTCATCCTGACAGTGGCAGAAGATACAGGGCAACATGAATAGAGAAAGATACTGCCAAATTTAACTATTGATCATGGATGTGAGTTTGTAGACGTAGTAATTTACAAACAAGATATCAGTTTCAAATTACTTCCATGAAAAGCTGATTCATGACACATACTAAGGTACTAATGTCTTTACCATTTTTGTCATTTGAAATCTGGATAAACTAGCACCTACAATATAAAACATTAACTTTTTTTGACCGGTTACTTTGCTCTTTGATGAGTCAAGGTTAGAAATGAAGCAACCAATTCAGGTTTATTTAGCTTGCTATATTGTGACCAGGCTGTTTGCAGAGTGAAAGCAGAGCAAATGCAGAAAATACAGCTTCAAAGGTCACTAATCCATTATGCTGTTCTGGGTGACAGATAGCTGCTTATACCATACAGTTAGCCACATAAGAATGGTAAAAATCCACCCATATGCTTCACATATATGTCTTCTAATTGTAACAGTAATCACAGGTAACTTTACACCTTCTTTGATCTTCCTGGAGCTGATCATTGGCAGAGTCTTTGTCATTTTGGCTATTGTTTCATGCATTCGAATGGTAGTTTTCCATTTTCTTTCACATCTTTCAGGTTTTGGCTACCATTTTAAAGCATTTGAGATCTATTTAGCTGATCAGCCTATCATTACCTGCAATTCTTTTTATGTATATGATCTTCAATCAACAATGTCTGGAACGACCCATTTTACTCAGCTTTTCAGAGAGAAATTCACTATTACCAGCATTTTACCAGAAATTCACAATTACAACATTTGCTGCCTTCTTTTTCCCAGAATGAATGACCTCACTAATTAAACTCCACACTGCCCTAATTTTCCCTTTTCTTCACTTTCTGTAAAGGAATAAAACAAATCTTTATGTTTTGATTTAGAATAGAATGTGAAGTGGTCCCAATGCATTTGCATGAATAGAAATAACAGCTATTATAAAGATTTTCAGCTTTATTCACTTTTTTAAACACACTGCTAATATTCTGAACACAACTGTACATATCTAAATACCAATATTTGGCATCAGTTTAAGTGGGTATACGAAATAGAACTTACATGTGACTTGCTTGGTGAGAAAATGCAGAAAGTGCAGCTGAACTGCATTACGAGGTTACCCATAACCAGTAACCACACGTTTTAGATATTGATGGCAGGCTTCTAATTAGTTGAGTATAAAAAGACTGATATTGGCACAATCCTAATACTGTAAATAAAGAATACCAGCCTAGATATTATTTAGGTCAGGACAAGCAGCAAGACCATAGTGCATTAAGTCCTTTACTAAAACAAACACCCACATTAACGTAGACCTGAATTCCAGTAAATGATTTAAACATTGTCTAGGAAGCTTGGGAGAAACCATCATTATTTCAGCCACTAATTGCTCCTGGAGGATACTGGGGTCAGTTACCTAAACCTACCCTGCTACAGCTGCTGAATGGATGAGGGGTGGCAGGGAGAGGAATATTTGCACCAGTATCTAGATATAGAGCTTAGGAATAAAGTAAGGAAGGTTTATTATTTCCTTCTTGACTGAGCCAAGTTGGGTAGCAAGATGACGGCTGTTTTCCTTTCTGGGTGAAGCATCTTCAGCACTTGTAGGTCAAATCTAAGAGAATAAGTTCAGGTCTGAGAGTCAAGAGGTACCAGAATTTTGAAGAACCTTTCCTGTTCCTAACAAGCTAAGGATAGTATATGCAGAAAGATAGTATATGCATGCATCTTTATTCTATGAATGTACCCTTAGCAAAAATAAGTAACTATATTAAAAAAAGAGAATATATATATATATATATATATACACATACATACAATGTAAATTTTAAACTTGCATCATTATCTATCATTCTAAATGCATTGTTTCTCTTCCCAAGAGAATACCTCTTACCCTTACTTCTATACACCTATACTTCCCACACATTTTTCCTATAAAAGTGTACCTTTCACGCCTACTTCTTTACATGTGTGCTTTCCACACCTATTTCTATACACCTGTGCCTTCCACACCTATTTCTATAGAATTATGTCTTCTACACCTTTAATTTCTCCTAGCCCATTTTTGGTAATATGCAAACACAATAAGGTTGATTTACTACTTAACATTTAACTACTTAAAGACTGTTTACTATGCAAAGTGAATATGATAAAGCTGTGTTCATTCTAATCATCCTATCATGTGCAAGCTAAATTTTGGTTTAATTTTTTTCTTTCACATGATTGAATGTTCAAAGTGTACTTCTATAAATCAACCCTAAAAGTATTTTCAAACTTGTATACAAATATTCACCAAAAGAAAAATCAACAACATATACAATGTAGTTTTTAGGGGCATATCCCAATCAAAGGTCACTATTTAAAAAAAAAAATAAAAGGTAGTAAAGGGGTTCCCCATCGGTCAAATCTGGTAAAGTAATTTGCAACTATGACGACTTGCAGTGCCACCATGTAAGGATGGTGTATGCATGAGGATCATTTTTTTCAGTTCTCTGGGGAGAGGGGTTATATTTAGTTCCCTCTCCTAATGTTTGTGTACTTGAGGTTTTTAGGGTGGACATTTAGTAGAAGTGGGTTACACAAGTAGAAGATAAAAGGATATGAGATGGGTGATTACTCTTAAGAAGGATTTCTTTCCAATCTGCAAAGAGTTCTCAAAGTTTGTCTAAAGCAGTTACTCTACGACTGACCCTAGGTATGTACTGCACCCTTTCACCCCCAAATATAATCTGCTTGCACAAGGAAGCACAGAGACCTTGTGCATGAAAATTGGGCATGTAACAAAAATTTTATGAAAAAGTTTATAAGTATGATGTTAAAAGACGGAAAATCCAGCCAAAATCTATATACTGGGGATCCAAACACAATACTGCCAGCCATTTGACAATATTATATTTACTAATTGGCTAAACAGTGTGGCCTCTGTACAGAGTTTTCTGGGTTACTGAGGACAAGACCCAGACAGTTTGTTCTAACAGCTTGCTTATGCAATAGCTGCACATAGTTTAATTTGTTCAGAAGCTACCTTTGAGTAAAACATACAGATTATTTCAGATATCTTCTTTAATACAGCCACAGAGAACTGGATCTAACAAATAGGAAAATCGTAACTTTGCTTAAGTTCAAAAGCTCATACTCCTTTGTGTTAAATATATCAAGAGCAGGTAATATTAAACTTCCCCTGGAAAAAATACTTGTAGTACTCCGAGCCATCAAATGAATTTTTCAAAGCAATTAAGTCTGGAAGAAAGCTTTCCAAACTTATTTAAATGCAAAGGTGGTCTTTGTAGACCACAAACTTTCACACACATTTCCACACTGCTTATATTGTGCTTGTGAACTTTGCAGTGCCAGAGGGGTTACTTCAGAGCCAGACTAGAATTAGTATGCAATGAATTTCAGCAGAGATGCCAGCACACAAGTACCACTATGAATAAAGTCTGATAACAAGAAAGGAAGAATTTCCATCTCAATGGAGGGGCTCTGTAACCCAAGTCTAGCAGCATTGCATAAATGTGTGACTTTTTCTTTGTAGAACATACTGAATGCAATTAGAACCTGTTCATAAATACCTAGATATAAATGGAACTACCACATATGGATGTAGCATTACACAGTTGCTAATTGCTGGCTTAACTACCAGACCTTATACCATGTTTCAGTTCTGAGTTAAGTATTAGTTCTGTAAAGAACCAAGAGAGATTACAGAACTGCTCCAGGTCTGTCCTGGACGACCAGCAAACTTCAATTTGAACTTCGCTTATACAAAGGAGCTGTGAAGAACTTTTTACAGATTTACTTGAAAAAGATAAAATAACTTATAGTCATGATTGTGGAAAAAGAGATTTTTATTTTAAGGAAACAAAGGAAAAAAGCCTGCGTAGAAGTTACGTCAGCCTGGCCAATCAAGATTGCTGAAGATTGCCAGGAAGAATGAAAAAAAAAAAAAAAATATATATATATATATATATATATATATATATATATATATAGCAGAATAGAGAATTCTAGAAGTGCATTCTTCTCTTCCTTGAGTGGGTCATGTTTAAATCCCCTCTTCTGTAAATTTAGTTATGGAGTGCAATTCCTTACCCCTCTCCTACACTGCATGGGTAAAATGTTTGATTTAAAAGAGGTTGAAAAAGAAATAGGTATCTTATTTTGTCCTGGTGGGTTTGAAATTCTTAGGTTGTCTTTGACATGTTTTTCTTATTTTACTTTTTTAATTGTAATTTTATTGTTATTTATTTTCTTTATTACCCCCAAAAAAGAGAGAGAATATACAGGATATCACTATAATATTTTCTTCTGTTTATGTTTATTAATATATATTGTAGTATTTCACACACTTGTCAATTTTCCATGTTTGTGTTAATATCCTTGTCATAATTGCTACCCTTTATGTACAACACTGCTTCCTGGGGCTGTTTACTTTCCATATTGACAACTGTAAAGAGAATAGCAGATAAAATGCAAAAAAACAGGGAAATAAGGGTGAAAACAGTATAAAAACCATACACCATTCTCTAGCAAATTGTATGTCATTCATAAAGGTTCTCATAGTAAAGGGTTACATAGATTCATTTCCCAGTATGTGTTATGTTATACAGTAAACCTGTTTTTTCATCATATTGCTCCGTGCTTTCCTGTGCAAACATACATGATAAGGAAGAACAGTGAATTCTGTTCAAGGTAAATACACGTGTAATTGTTTGCTCCACAAGGACCAAAGCATTCACTGTTCCCTTTACGGTATAATTTCACCTTATTTGCACATATGTTGCTTAATAAATGTGCACCAATTTAAGGGACTGCTGAAATTACTAAATGACAGTAAGGTTTTTTAGTTTTCAATTTTTACATGAGAAAAAGTATGAAGGTAATCATTTTATCATCCACTAATTCTCTTAGTAGATTTTGGGCATATCAAGGACACTGTAACTCTCAAGTTATAATAAATTATGTTAGGTTAACCAAACTTATATGAAACCATGACTTAGACCTAGATCAGGGATGCCCAATGGGTGGATCGCCTTCTACAGGTAGATCGCAAAGGCAACGCGAGTAGATCGCGCAGCCCTGCCTTTCAAAATAAACTCTACCACACACAGGAGTTATTAAGTACAATTTTTTATTGTTGGTTGATCATTTTGACTTGGTCATTTTAAAAGTAGTTTGCAAGCCAAAAAAGTGTGGGCACCCCTGACCTAGATAATGACATCTTACGGAATGTGAGAATCTATTAACAAATTGTGCTTCTCACTTGTCCTAGTGACCTTTTGAGGTCTCCCTTTCTGTTTTGCCAGCCTACCCTTAAATCCTTAAAACTCATGGCACTGGATGAATTGAAAGCAACCCAACACTTGGTCATTTCACACTTCACTGTGAACTGTTATTGTTTTCTGCTAAGTGTGTTTCTGAAACCTAAAAGATGTCTGGCCTGCTGGGGAGCCCTCAACTCCAGGTATCTTCTCCAGGTAACCTAGCAGTTGCTGCAGTCACCAATATATGACCCTCCCTTAGGCACTGGAACTTTACATTTCGTCTTTCATATTAATAGAAAGTATATTGTATCCCAAAAACACAATAGGCATGATTTTTTAAAGCTCTCCAAGGCTGGGGAGGGTATACTTTCATCAGTGAAGCTGGGTGATCCAGCACACCTGGTCTAGGATTAAAAACATTTGCTAACAAACAGGAAATGACTTTTGAAGAAATCCATTCCAGGTTTGCTTGATTACCCAGCTTCACTAATGAAGGTGTATCCTCTCCAGCCTTAGAAAGCTTTCATAAATCAGGCCCAATGATTCATTTCAAGGCAGATACAATTCATTGGACAAAAAATAGGGACTGTGCTAGCAAATGGTTTGGTTCTGATCTCTACATTCTTTTATCCATTTGGCCCATGTCACACCGATTATTTTTTGCAGTGTTTCCACAGCATCTGAAAATCACTCTCTGTAAAATTTTGGTTGTAGAAAACATCTTAGTCCCCAAATAGATTTCCGCGCATAGCTCCTGAGAAATTTACTTTTTACATGTTATCTAATATATCCGCTGATGATCATGGCACACCAGAAATATGTAGCTGAATAGATTGCAATTTGTGCAATTATGTGAATTGAATCAATGCACATTATTATTATTTTATTATTAACTATTATTTATTTATCGCAGACATATCATGCCATGCTTTATAAAGTCTGTAGTCATGTCACTTAATGTCCTTCAAAGGGGTTCACAATCTAATGTCGCTTCCTATAGTCATTTGTCTTTAATACAGTCTAAGGTAATTTTTTTTAGGGAAAGCTAACAAACCACTAGTGTGACGTGTCCCTAAAGTTTTATAAAGTATTTCAGACCTCCGATCTGTGTCTCCTTTTCATAGATGAATGGTTCTAAAACATTTAAAACTAAGAGTCAATTTAATGTACTTCAGACCTTAGGAACCTTAGGTGGGCCAGGCTGTGCCCGGTGCAAGTGCAAAATTTCCCATGTGTCAGTAGTTAGTGGGAGTAAACGCTGTCCTAGGCTTAAAAGTCAGTGAAGGTAATAATGTCTCAGGGTTAGTGGTAGAAGTGGTGGTATAAAACACCTATTTTACCTCTAACCCACCATCCTGGTGGTGAACGTGAAAATATAATATAGTGCCTGTGGTTAGTGAGATGATTTATAATGCCCTGTGTTATTTGAAGGAATAGTTCTCCATAGTTGATGTCATTTTAACAAATAGTGACCCATCATTGGTGTCAGTAGAGAGAATAGTTTCCCAATATTGGTGTTGGAGGAAGGAATGGTGCCCTCACAGTCGTGTTGATAGAAGAGATAGTGCCTCTTTATTGATGTCAGTTGAAGGAACAGTGTCCCATCAATGGGCCTGATTTATTAAAGCTCTCCAGAAAATACACTTTCATCAGTGAAGCTGGTTGATCCAGCAAACCCAAAATGGATCTGGTCCCAGAATTAAAACATTTACTAACAAACAGTAATGGCTTTGAAGAAATCCATTCCAGGTTTGCTGGATCACCCAGCTTCACTGATGAAAGTGTATCTTCTCCAGCCCTGGAGAGGTTTATTAAATCAGGCCCAATGATGTCAGTGGAAGTAATATTGCCCAGGAGTTGGTAAATGGCAAGTATAAGGCTCAGCTTGAACAAGCAGTTTGGGGACCACTGCAGTAGTACACCCACAGTACTCATCCACATAGAATGTAAAGGTGAACTAAGTAGAATTTCAGAGTTCTCGCTTAATCATTGCCACCGCTCCTCTTCTGCTGCATCTCTTTGTAGTTCTCTTTACTGGCTTCCATTTCACCTTAGAATCAAATTCAAGCTCTTGTGCTTTGCCTTCAAATCCCTCCACAGTTCTTGTCCCACTTACCTTTCTGACCTGGTAAAAAAGTACTCCCCCAGCCGCTTTCTCCGCACTTCCGATGACCTACTAATGAATTCCTCACTCATAACCTCATCACCCACATGGCTCCAAGACTTTTCTAGAGCTGCCCCAATTCTCTGGAATGGTCTTCCTCGTCATTTCCGGCTTGCTCCTACTCTCTGCTCATTTAAAAGTGCACTCAAAACACATTTTTTCAAACTTGCCTACCTGTCTTCTTCTGTCTTTTGAAACCATCACTACTTCCCACCACTGCATATCTCCCTTCCTATTGTGTGGTAATTCCCCCACCTGCTAGATTGTAAGCTCTTCAGGGCAGGGTCCTCTCCTCCTGTGTCACTGTCTGTATTCATCTGTCATTTGCAATCCATATTTAATGTACAGCGCTGCGTAATACATTGGCGCTATATAAATCCTGTTTAATAATAATAAATAATAATATTCTTCTTCATTGCAGCAAATCCTGTAACTAGCCCAAAATAAAATTATATTCCAGTCAAACTGAAATTAAAGTAATCATACAACAGAGTTATAAATTCACAAAGTGCAATGTCTATCCATATATACAGTATTTCTCACTGGTACAGATGGCTAGAGAACTGTACTCATACTCCCTATTTGTAAGTAGCTGTAAATAACATTTATCTTTCATCCTTTGACTACTGTATGCATCACAAAAAAATTAAATAGCAATATTATCAGATATCCTTATTTTTCTAGCAAGTGGTTAGATGCTATTTGAAAATGAATTTTCAATCTAAAATTACCATATGGAAGATATTATGCTAAATTTACAAAGCTGTAACAATCATTTCTTTTAGTGATGAGAGTTATTGAAAGCTGGAAATAACTATCACCAGGCTGAAAATAACAATCATTATGGCAAACAGCATATGTTGTAGCTTGGTAAATTGTTCCTATTTAAAGTAAAACAGCTTGATTCACTGACAGCAGATATTCACAAATATCATCCAATTCACTGGACCTTTTTATTTATTTTCTTTTTTAGCAAAACAAAGACATTGCCACCCCCCTCATGAAGTTACCAGGTACCTACAGATACAGATTACAAAGCCTGCATAAAAACAACAGCTAAATTTAGTCTTTTCCATAATTCCATCATAAAAAAATTTTTAAAAATATATTAATTTACCGTGGAAAATGTAAGTACGCCTTTTGCTTTAGAAGCTGGTTTTGCCCCATTTAGGAATTTTGCATGTTCAGCAGTTTCAGATATAAATATTTTATTACCACCATGCAAATTCTTTAAATTGGAAGATACCTGTGGGTTTCCTTTTGCATTAACTTCTCGGTTTGGATTCCTAAAAAGCATATAGAATATAGTTTTTACATTTCTTAGCATGTTTTAGGATCCATTTGTGCTTTACCTCCAACCTTTGAACAGAAGGCCTCTCATGCTGATCAAGCACACCTTGATATCATGCAGAAATCATGAATGACTCTATGGGCCGAATACATCAAGCACAATCGGAGGTTTACTCGCTCACGCATATTCAAGATCCGGCATTGGACCCCTCCAACCTATTTATCAATGAATTTTCAGCCCTCAAGAATATGATGGCATATTCTCCGGGCATTTATCAACTGAAATGATCCGGCACTTCATAGCGCGCATCTCCGGCAGCTTGACACTAGCGAGCTTGCATTAAAAGTCAATCTTTCTCTAACAAATCATTTATTCAAATGGCACACATCTTCCAGTTAGCTCTAAATGAAAATGTATGATTTGTTCAAATGTTTCAAACAAATAAATTTGCTTAGAAATAAGCATATTTTTAAATGACCTAATGTTTTCAGGTTCTGAAAGAGTTAACTGATTTCAGCTGTTTACATAGGCGCAGGCCTAAACGCTTATAATGCCTGACCCGAGGATCCGCCTGGTGATAAATCCCTGAGAACTCTGTCTGGCAAAACCTCAACTAGATCATCCACCTACGTTCTTGTTTGCTTCTATAGATTAACTAGATCATGCACCCACGTTCTTGTTTGCTTCTATAGATATAATATTTATACAGTGTGTGTATATATATATATATATATATATATATATATATATATATATATATTGACAGTGTCCCAAAAATGTCAGGGAAAGTGTAAAAAAGGCTCCAGGGAAAGAGTGTGTTAATGTGTATGTAGGTTTTTTGAAGGAAAACCAGGGACTTTAGGGCCCTGGAGACGGCCAAGGGAGTGAAATGGTGGGTTCCTTGGCCCAACTGAAGCCTGATTTGGGTTATGTTCACCGGCCCTCAGGTGCAAGATGGAGATCATCAGCCAGTGTGTTGCAGGCTGTAGGGTGATCAGTCAGAGGCTGGAGTGTGATGAGAAGGCAGCCAGAGGGTTCCAGACTGAGAAGCAGCCAGAGTCTGTTCCAGGCTGCAGGAAAAGGGGACAGAGCTCTAGGAAAGCCAGTGGGCAAACAAGACTTAAACTGTGAGTGAACAGTGGTGATATAGTGTATGTGTGTTATGGTGGTGATATAGTGTGTTTATTATTTTGTTGTAAAGTTGTGGAGTGTGCTATAACACTTGGCTAGAGGAAAAAAATACTGCTGTTATTTTGGACTTTTGGAGTCTGCTGCCTCTTGTCTGCCCTGTAAGCATCCCGTTACTTTGAGCAACCCCCAGTAACATACCACTATATATATATATATATATATATATATATATGTGTGTGTGTGTAAGTATAAATACAGATATATAAATACATTTATAGATATCTATGATAAATATATAAATATAGTATAAAAATATCAAAAGATATATATATTTATAAATATACATGTCTTTTCATATTTTTTTACTATATTTATATTTATTTGTAAATAATTGTCATTTTGGATTCCCAAAAAGCATAATTGTATTTGTATATAATTATATATTACATACATATAAATATATATGTGTGTGTATATATATATATATATATGTTTTCATACTTAGGCTTGGTCTACACAAACTGTTTTCAAAACGCATGCAAACGTTTCTGCCACGTTTATATGTGTTTGTATGCACTGTTACAAGCGCTTGTAAGCTTTTTGAGAAAACATCCATTGAAAACAATGGGGGCTTTTTAAAGTGTTTTTAGCAGGATTTTGGAAATCTGGAAGCCCTTTTAATAAGGAGACTCCCACATCTCCGCCACCCCACCCTGGGGAATGAGTACAGGGGTACATAAAATCTCTTACTCATTCCCTAAAGGGGTAAAAAAAAATGTGCAAAAAATAACAGGAGGTTTTAATGGCTATCCCCAAATGATAGGATGATTCCCACGGTTGCATTCATTATTATTATCATGATTGCTAAGTTATGAGCATAGCTGTGGGACTTCTGACAGTGTGGGATCCCCAGGCACTGGGGGTAAATGAGAACAGGTCTCCCCATTCACCTCTAGTGCTCCCTGATTGGCTGAGCAGAGGGAAACGCTGATGACGGCTCAAGCATGATCAGGGAGGAGAAGGGAGCTTTTGTTTTTTAAACTTTGAATGTTTCAATGTTCATTTTGCAAATGAGTCAATGTTAATGCTATGGTATTGTGTTTGTAGCCATATTGTTTCATTAATGTTAATGTTTGTTCTGCATAATTATTTTCTAATCCAGTTTTCTACCCTTGATAGGTCCAAATTGGTTTTGTAAGTATTTTTTGAATGCAATATTTCTTGGCCAGCATCTTTTAACCTTGGGTGATCCAACAGACCTACAATTTAACAAGTAAATTGTTATTGTTTTTAAGCATTTCCTTTCTATGAATTGTTGAAAGGCTAAAAACAGCACAATTGTCTTAATAAAACTCTGGTGGTGTGATGCCCATAGTTGTGCGCCAATGCAGACCCGCTATGTGCGTGTTAACTGTGTTTTGTCAGTTGAAAACGCCTGCTACTTTTACAGAAAAGGATCATCATTTGGGTAAGGTTACATTTTTATGTGTATATTGTTGTTTTGCTTCATGTGTACTCATGTATGTACATACATGCATATATGTATGTATGCATGCATTTATATGTGTATACATATAAAAGAGAAATTATAGGAAGAAATAGGCAAGGACCAAAGTCTAAAATGTAATTTAAACCTGCATAAACACCCTGAAGGGCTATACAAGCAAGAAAATATGTTTGGCACAAAGTGTATTTATCCCTAGAAGTTTTATATACTGGTACTATTTGAATTATGTATCTGGAAGTATGCTTATATACAATAGGGCTAAGATCAAGCAGCACAGAACAATGAGAACAAACCTATACCACTACTACAAATGAACAGAGGAGTTCTGTTGAACAGTGGCAGCAAACCAACATGAGTGAAGTATGTTGAAGGAAACCACAGCTTATTTAGCAAATGTCAGACTATTAAAAAAAATACAAGAAAAAAAAAACCATGACAATTTATTCATAAAAGAAATATGTTCATAATACATTCAAATAACAATATGTGACAATCTGACTTTGAGAATGGGACAAAGGCAACAAGGGGGTTCAAGTAGCAGTTTGGAGTGGAAACCATGCATACATTTGTACTAATTATGTGTGGATAAAATAACAAAACATTGCTGAAGAATTGTTAAACAACAAAAACTGTAGAAACCAGGCACAAAAACATTGCAGCAACAGGTGAAGCTAACAATAAAAAAGATTACAAAAAGTCACATCAATGCATACCATACAAGCAAACTTAATTGATTAATTCCCCACCCACCCCATACATACAAAAACCAGTCCAGGTAAAATAGTAATAATGAAAATACATATGTATTTATTTACATTTAAATCTATTTTTTTTAACATTTTTTTACATTCATACTATTGTTTGATGAGATGACATAATATAAAGTGCTAATTAGTATATATACAGCATGATATGATTTAGTTTGCAGTGTTGCAACCAGACCAAAAAATACATATTAAAACCATTGCAGCCAATCTAACTATAAATGAAGCAATTTTCTGAATTAGTATAATGTAACATAAAAAATGCAACATAAAAATGTAGCACTTACCAAAAAAAGATCAAGCACTAAAGATTCAAATTGACCTGTAATGGACTGGAGGTGCACACAGAACAGAGACCAGGTGTGCACTAATTGCCATCACCATTTACAGAGCCTAACAGATCCTCCTCAATCACGCAGCTGAAAATTTATCACCTTAATTGGCAAATTATTGACCCCACTGCTCATTTATCAATGCTGTGCACTAGCACTCAGCCCCAGCACGCAGTAATGTGCCGTGTCCAGCGGAGCGTATATTCGTGCAGCCAGCTTACACGCATTTGCGTGATAAATCAGCTCTTATGACTGCAAGCTGTCCAGAAGCAATGGGTCTAATTTATTAAAGCTCTCTAAGGCTGGAGAGGATACACTTTCATCAGTATAGCTGGGTGATCCAGCAAACCTGGAATTGATTTTTTCAAAGTCATTTGCTATTTGCTAGCAAATGTTTTGACCAGATCCATTCCAGGTTTGCTTGATCACCCAGCTTCACTGATGAAAGTGTATCATTTCCAGTCTTGGAGAGCTTTATTAAATCAGGCCTAGTACATCAACACAAAACCATAATATTTTCATACACTTCTTTACAGTTGACATTTATACATATTAAACCAATATTTTTCAATGTACAGCTATTATTACATTTAAGTGTGATTATAGCCAGCAAAAGTTATGTAAATGCAATGCAATGTAATAAACAAATTGTGATAATATTGACATGTGTGAACTGTACATAGCTGTAAACATTATAAATTATATTGCCAGCTGTAGTACTTCTTTCACCCTTGTACAAAGGTATTTCCCACACTGCTGCAGTGGGAATCCTTGCATGCTTGTGGTGTCAAGTGTGATAAGGTAAATGAGCATTGGGTGTTCAAACTGTTCCCAAATTATCCTCAAGGAAACATGGGAGGCTAGATATGTTTACACAAATTAGCTGACAGCAGGAAGCTGTCTCTTTATGTCATCATCCTTCCATGGGACACTACTAATAAATCAACAGACGCTATTTCCTATACATTATTGACAGTTTCTTAGTCCCAGGGAACACATGTACATAACAAACATGAGGCTGCTTTTAGGCTCTCGGCAATGCTGTGTTTTATTACAGTACTGAGATCATGTCTGAATGCTATGATTTATTAAAGGAAATGTTTAATAACCAAAATATAGGTACTGACAACTACCAGCTGTCTACATGCTTAACCTCTGGCTTTTATACATCCTAAGTCGCTAACCTAAGAAGTATGCAACAAGCTAGTGTAAAGTCAGATTCCCAGTTCCATGGCTCATCTTTGAAGCCACAGACAGCCAGGAAACAAGCAAACACAGGTTTCCATTTGGAAAAAATCATTCTTTAATAAAGTGAGAGAGAGATTGAACCTTTGGTAAATTGTTATTGCTCTCTGTTATGGTCTCCTGCTACTGTAGCCTATCTGCTTTATGGTTTGAAATGTTTGCATCCATACATGCTCTGGCTGCAGAATTTGGCTGTAACAAGTGGTTTTGGCGTTGCTGTTGCTTTTTATCAGATCAAGGTAGTCTAGCTGTTCTCTGACTTCCAGCATCAACAAGGAATTTTCACCTTTTACCTGTCTCTTACAAGATATTTTCCCTCTGTAGACCCTTCCCTATACGCCCTAGAGATGGTTCTGTGAAAATCCCAGATCAGCAGTTTATAAAATACTCAGATCAGTCCACCTGGCACCAACAGCCATGCCACATTCAAAGTCACTTAAATTCCCTTTTTTCCCAATTCAGATGCCTGGTTTAAATTTCAGTAGTTCACTTTGATCTGATGATGTTTACATGTCTAAATGCATTGAGTTGCTGCCTTGTGATTCGCTAATTAGATTACTAGAAGATAAACAAGGATGCCTAACAAAGTAACCAGTAAGTGTACAGGTAGTCCCCGGGTTACATACGAGATAGGGACTGTAGGTTTGTTCTTAAGTTGAATTTGTATGCAGGAAGGAACAGGTACATTATTTTAATAAATGCAATTAGGACAGATGTTTGTCTCACCATATTATTAGGCAGCGTGGTGTCAGTTACTGTATAAAATCCTCACTTTGAGTTAATGACAAACAAAGCAAGAAAGAAAATTTTATGGAGCCTAGACATTCATTAACTTTTGTAGCAACCTGTGCTTTGATATGTAAAAAGAAACAACTGCAGCGTTTGTCTTGGTCATTAAAGAGTTACAAGATGCTACAGATCAGCTCAGCTCTTAAGATCACCCACAACCTCAGCTGTGTTTAGCAAAAGATTTCTTCTGCAAGTCATGCAAACTGCCCCTCCCCCCTCCAAGCCTCTATCCTGCACACGATGGAGCAGGGAAGCCCGGTTCATATCTAGGAGTCGTCTTTATGTCGGACGTCCTTAACTCAGAGACTACTTGTATATATTGAGCTAGAGTTGTAAGCTTTTTACAACAAAAGAGATAAGGATAAACTAGAAAACATGCAGAAAAGAGCCCAAGGCTCTAAAGCTACGTACACACGTCAGATTTTTATCGCCCGATAATCGGCATCGGCCAATTATCGGGCGAAAATCTGCCGTGTGTACAGTCGGTGTCGTCCGGACGACCGACCTGCCGGATCCACGGACGATGGACGACAGCCGATCCTAATGAAAGGGAAGAGGACAGCGCGCAGCAGGGTGCCGCTCCGTCGCTCTCCCCCTCCTCTCTCCATAGAGCATGAACGGTGCTGTATGTACAGCACCGTTCATGCATCGTGCACTCCCTTGTCGTTGGAAAGGATCGTGAAAGATCCTTTCCAACGACAAAAATTGCAAGTGTGTACGCAGCTTTACTGTTGACTGTATATGAATGTTACAACTTTCATTGGAAATATTTTATTTTTTGACTATAAAATGTTATAACTTTTTTAAAAATGTGATACTATTTAAAATTGTGTTTTAGTTCTGAGTTTATTAGGTATAGAAGCACAATTGTACAATGTCACAATACTTTTCAACACTTTTCACATATTCAAAGCCAGCCACAAAAGGTGGATATGATGCGTACTGGGTGGTAAGTATGAAAAGGACAGCAAAAAAGTGTTGGACAACGTGCAACGAGTGTCCCATTAATTGATGTTCATAGTGAATACAATATTAAGTTTCCTTGACTACTCACATATTTGCATACATTTTCCAAAAAGTACAATGGCAAAGTTCTAATTGCACTGTAAAATTAAAATACTAACCTAAAGGAAGATAATATTATGATGGTAAACACTAATCACCATGGAAACACTTTTCCAGAATTAGCAGCCACAACAGGGAGGCAGAAGCTGATACACAAAAGTCATTAATCGAACTGTGGATGTGCAAATTCTTTTAATTGTTTGCATGCACTGGATGACTGAATACATCAACAAGCACGGAGTTCTATTAATACCATCCACTTTCCAAATCCAACTAGACTTTTTTTTTAACTTAGGGCCCAAAGAATTTGCATTCCAGCAGATTCATATCTAATGCTATCTGTACGATGTTTATAAAATGGAATCCCAATGTTATTTTTAAGTGGAGTACATTTTTTCCTGTAAAACGTTTTTTTTTCCTAAAGTGTAGTTATAAACATTTCCTATTTTGTGCGTTAATAGAAAAAATAAAATATTATATTTTAGCACACATAAACATTGAATACATTTAAATAAAACCATGTAAAAAAAATAACAATGTTTGTATACAGTTTACATCACATCACACAATAATAAAATAACGTGCTGAACAGAAAAAAAAGGCAGAAAAAATGTAAAGTCCTCGATCCCTCAGCAATCTAAGTCCAGTGGGTCGGCCACCGTCCATCTTCCTTCTTCTTTCTGGACAGCAGGCACCGCCATCTTCTTCCAGGTTCTTCTTACATCACCCATTCTTGCACGATGCACCTTCCTGAAAAAAAAAAATATGTGCTGATCTAACTGCACATGTGTAAGATCGGCACTTTTTTTATATTTCATGAAAGCCTGAAGGAGCAGCCAACAGCCTCCTGAGATATGTGACGTATGTATCTCAGGAAGCTGCAGGTTTTACCGACAGTAACGAAGGAAGGGGTGGGGTCCTCCCCCAAAAATTAAAAAAACTAAATAAAACTAAATAAAATCAAAACATTTTTTTACTTATATAATATATATGAACAGCACTGGAGAAATAGGGGGTTCTACAGAAGGAAAGGTAAGTGTGAGTTTTTGGTTTAATACCTAATTAATTTAGGTATTTATTTGGATACAGTTATGCCATTAATATAATGAATAGGAGAACAACTAAAACTTACAATTCCTGGGAAAATGTTTCTTCTTGTGCTTTTCCGTATCAGTCATGTAATCAATAACCTAGGCATTTGATTATGTGGTCTCCATTGAACAGTAGGCACATTGAGCTTGTTTTCAGTAGAAATCATACAACAAAATACCTATATATCTGCAGAGAGATTTTGAATTTCAATAATTATTGTTTTATCATTCTCAGCAACTCTGTTAGCATAACTATAAAAGTCCAGGTTAGCCTTGTTTTTGTTATTATTCTGTTGGTATTATTGTTATCTGTTTTTACTATAAATAATGTATGCTTACCCCTAATTTTTCTTTCTTTGCACCTCCTCCATGTCATCATACAATGATTCATATCCACCACCTGACTCCACAGGACCACTCTCAATGACTCCCATATACCAGAACTAAACCATAGCCTCCATGTTTCTTTTAACCTCTCAAAGACCAAAAAAAGGTATGATATAGTGACAAGAGGAGGCTTCCGCTACCCACATTACCAAATCCTTTGTGTACGTTTGTGTGGAAGGCCCATGATGTTGAGTATAGAGGGATGGACCTTGACCTCTGTTGAAGGGGAGAGCCCTTGGGAAACATCTGCAGCCTCGATCTCCCTCAGTATTGGTGAAGCAATTATTCTAGCAAAACCAGCCTTCCTTTTCCTAGGACCCAATAGGTAAGTGAAGTTGTTATATGCATAAAATTCTACTATTTGCAACTGATAAGGCAAAATAACTTTTAACCATGTCCAGAGAAGTGTAGTCCTCATCTATAGTGGAAGACAGTGGAAAGGCTGTAACAATGACTTCTCAGTTCATATTAAAATTAGGTCTTGGTTAAGAAGGTTAATGCAGCCCACTCTATCTGGGAACAACATGTACAGTGGATGTATAGATAAAAATAACTCTTTTTGCTCTAAAGGCTGGGTGAACCATCGCCACATGTGACATAAACTATGGGCATCTCAGCTGGTGTGGAGTGATCAAGATGGCATCTCTTTGTATTTTCAATAGGATCTTTAAAATCAATGTATATTGGAGAAATCCTCAAATGCAGATGTGGCATCCTGTCCAAAAGAGGACATCAGAAACTCAAAAAGAAGAGGGGTCATGGAATTGCTATTATAAAACCTTTGTTTCCTGCATCTTAAAGATCATCTTTAGAAAACAAGGGTTCATTGCTTACTGGTTTCATTTGGGGAATTTGTGATTCAGACTATCTACCAAAAAATTCTCAAGAAAAATCCATTACAATGTGACCTTGAACATGTGCTCTTTGCAAAATCTCAGGGGCAATCTGTAGGAGAAACAGGCTTCTGATTCCTTGTTCCTTGATCCTCCTTGTTTAGCTATGTCATTCACTACTGTCCTGTTCTTAAGAACCTTGACTTGTTAAATTTGTAAAATGTCTAGGAAGATTTTTCATGCAACGAATGCTGCCGCTAATTCTAGTACATTCAGTTTGTGTAGTACTGGACCCTGCCATTGTCCTAAACTTGCTTTCTGTAGCAGTTCCCACCCATGCTTGGAGACCGATATTAGAAATAACTATAATCCAGTCTCCACGGCTAAAGAATCTGAGCAGAGCTAAACTGTTTGGCCACAACCTCTGCTATAGATCTCTGCATATTGCTGCCAGGAGGATTAGGCAGACTAAAGCCTTCCCTTTGCCACTGCTGTAAAATGCATACTTGAAATCATCACATGTGCTATGGGCCAACTGCAATACTAAAATACCCAGAAAAACCATAAAGTCTTTTACAGTAAACAGTGCCATTCAAATCACATTGTGTGTACTACACACACACACACACACACATATATATATATATATATATATATATATGTTTTATGAGGTCAACATCAGTTCTTTTTTTTGACTGACTTGTAGACTGATTAGTCAACTGCAATATAAGGCTCTCCAGCAAGACCACAGCACTGGGGTTTTGTAGGGACGCATTGCCATTAGAGGAATAGAATGTCATATTATTATTATTATATAATCATATATTAATAATATTGACTTCACACAACACCTGACCCCGCTTAATGCCCACTGTTCACCAGCTACCAGATTTAGTAATACTGAGGGAAGACTTTATTTTTTGAATGTAAAACAAGCAAGGTTGATCTAACTTGGCTGTTCATAGCTTTTAGAAAATTATTTTTTCTAATTAGAAACATGCGGCTGGCAAATCTGTGTTAGCTTTATTTTAATACTGACATGTTCCTTCTGACTGTTTTCATAATGTTATCAGCATTGTAATGAATTTAATTAATGGGAGGCTTCATTCTGTCTGTGTGCAGTAGTAATTAACTTAACCAATTAAATGATAAGCACTGTATAAACATGTTGTACCAATAATAAAATTGTTAGCACACGAATAATACAGTATCATCACCGTTAATAATAACTGATCTTGGCCGTCTTTTCAACTTGATTTCAGGCTGGGAATAGTCTGATGTAACTGAAAAGAGAAACCTTGAAATTGTTCATGGTCTGCAGTCTCACATAATAAAATACTAGTACATTAGAATTGGTTCTGGAGGTAAAGCCCAGATGTTATATGATATCGCCATGGGCTGATCATAATTATTTTCATTTAAAAGCTAGCACTTAGATTTCCTGTATCTAATAAGATACTCAAAGGCACATAGGTTGGTTGGTGCCTGAAAACACCAAAAAGTTTAATCCAGTCTTCAACAGCCTGTTATCACCCTTATATCTTGTGTGACAACCCTTTTGGCTGCTGGTTGGGGCATACAAGAAAAACTCAGATCATTAATCCTACTGTTCATGTATCTTGAAGAGCAGACAATCGGTTTGATCAAAGATTGATTAAACATTTTTGGATTGAATTGTTATTCATAATCATTATTAAAACCACTTTACAATTTTGTTATAAGGGTTCTTCAAAAAGTTTCCAAACGTTTATTTTTTCATTGGAACCAGTGAGTGCAGGAGGAGTAGTAATTGGTCATGTCTGAAAGTGTGACTAGTCTTTCTGGCAATCCGGCTGACCTTGCAGTTTAGTATAAAAATTGTCACACTGTGGTGTAGATGGCTGCAAAACTTGTAAATTGCACCAAAAAGGACCAGTGTTCTGTGATTGGGATAAAGTTCACTCTCTCATATGGATGGTTTGAAATGGACCTACTACTGGGACAGATGCAGAGAACTCACGACATCCAGCTACAGCCACAACTACCCTGGAACTGAAGCAGTGGTGCACTATTTGCTACACTGTCAATCAAAAACATTTTATGCTGGTGGCATTCGAAAGTTTGTATGACGCTGGGAAAAATGCATCGCAAAAGAAGGTGAAAAAAGCGATGATATTCATTTTTGAAATTCGTAATAAATAGAGTAAAGAATAAAGTTCAGAAACTTTTTGAAGACCCCTCATAAGATTATTATTTTGATTAGATACAATCCCATACCAGTGGCTGGGATATTGAGTACATGTAGTTGACCTCAAGGGCATTAGGACTGTGCGTAGCTTGTCGACTATGTGTAAAAAAAATAAAGTTTTACTTTTCTGTCGCATTAAGATTCAGAATAGTATTTTTTATCTCCCAAACCAAAAAGATATCTCTATCAACAGATCTAGAAATGTCCCTGAATTTCAGCATAGGTAATCCAGCTCTGATAGAAACAACAGCTGTTTTATGTTACACTGGACCTCAGTACAAGATCAGTGGACCTTACATTTAATTACATCTAAAATGCTAAGCTTTGATTTCTTGGACAAAGTTTGTAAGGGAAACTACCATGCTTTAAATAGAAACTGCCTGACTTGGTCACAAATTAGGTTGTCAGGGTGCAGTAATTTGTGATTCTTCATCTGTACAAGAAGAACACCAGGTATAACATAGAATAAGATAGAAGGAAACTCCCAAACATAGGGTGATTCATAGATATGGTTTATTCCTGCACAAATAAACAGGACAACAGACAAGGGTAAAGTAATCAGTCACTGAGCAAGCAGGGTAAAGGAGGACCCCTATTCCCTATTATTAATTATTATTAAAAATGTAGAGTGTTATATTACGGACACCTATGCACAATATTATGATGTTAAAGTTAAACCTTAAAGGACAACAAAAAGATGGGACTAGTTATATGTTGAAGTGTGAAAAGCATGCAAGGCCAACTAAAATGGTGAAATACTCTTTTGGATCACCATAGCATATAGATCCTACCCACCATACTAGATCCACCATTCCATATAGATCCCATAATACCAAATAGATATTTAGGTACACCTAACTAATACTATGTCCAGTTCCAAAGAACTCACTTGTCATGATACAGGCAACAAAAAAGTTGAAAATTCCAAAGAATAAAACATATCCGGGGAGATTACGTCCTCCAGCCTTGATGCAAACACAAGGCTGGGTTCTTCAGTTGGGAAATGAGGCAGGCTTTAGGTCATGTACTTTTAAATTATAATATTATATAAATATTATAATATCCCCCCCTCAGTGTCTGTTGTGACCATGCTCCTTTCTCCGGGTAATATTTTGGTGTAATTTTGTACTATCACCTCCCTTTCCCGCGACCACCGGTGTTCCTGATCATTGAATAATTTATATCCAGTCTATTATTCCTGTTTATCGTTCATTTCTGTTTATAATTCAGCTGCCAAAAAATTTCACGTTCTCCAAACTGTTTAATGACTAATGGTATGCTTACTTTTTACAAGGGAAATACAGCACTGGGGGAAAGATTTTATGTTTAGAAATATAAATCATAAAACATCCAAATAACATTACTGAGCCTAAAATTAGGTTACTGTAACTGGCTGTATAATCTGCTTTTCCCAGCATACAGCAAAATTGTACAGATTTACGTAATACACAGTGATCGAAAAATTACAAAAATGCTTAAAGGGAAATTATGACAGATGTTGTATTTTTATCAACCTCCTAGTTTCTGTCATTATTATAGTATTTAACTTAAAGAAGAAAAAATAAATAACCTACTACAAGATACATTAAAACAAGGGTTTTTTTTTGCTTTCTTCTGGACCAACTATGTCCATAGGGTTTTTATATCTGGGGTATGTTTATTTCCCTAGTGGTTGAACTTGACAGACTTTTTTTCAGCCTGACTTACTATGTACTATGTAATACGGAGATTTAGCAATTTTTTTTCTACCCCTAGATGTCCTTGGTCTGATAGCCAGCATTTTTGACCACTTCCTCTCACCCAGATTGTCCTAGACCTGGCCCAGTCTGTATATGGGAAATGTAAAAAAGTAGCAGCATGGTAGTAAAATCTTCTGTGTGTCAATCTGCCCTCTTCTTCTATCACTATACTCCTTGTCAAAACATGCTTGGCTCCTTTTACTTCTTCTCCCTCCCACATTTGAGCCCTGCAGTACAGGACCCACAAAAGGCTGATAAAAGGTCAAAGTTCCTACATTGCTTGCATTTAAACATTACATGTAATCTGGAGTGAACAGGGTCAAGTGTCAGTGATGTATTTGCAAATGTCACTATTATTTTCTAAAATTGGACTGCCTCCCCTGTGTCTTTTTTTCTGCAGCCCCGCTGATTGGACTATTGGGTGATAAGGGGAAAGGATGCAGTTGGTCCCACTGGCAGCTGGACTAAGCTCCCCTTCCCAACTGAAGAGAGATCCCTCAACTTGGTGACTTTCTTTGCTTTTTTTCTGTGTTCATAGATGTAATATGGATTGATTGTTGGGTTCTTTAATTACTTCCCTGGTCTGGAACAAAATTGGTGTTCCTATCCACAATGTGCTAAAATCCAAATTTTGGATACCTAGAAGGACATCCTAGGCATGCTCTCTGGTACTAAAGAAACCACTGACACAAGCATGTAATGCAGCTTAGAGGTCATTCTTCAAACGAAAAAAAAAATTAAACAAGTAAATTGAGAATATTACCAGGTGGGTGTTTCTAAGAACAGAACAGATCTTTTCAATATCTTGAAATCAGAACTGTCCAAGATATATAATTGGGTGAATCAGTTTTAATCAACGGCTGGCTTTGAGGAAGAAATAGATACTTCTGGCTGAGTTTCAAGATTTCACTTAGTGAATTTTATATCTTTTGTTATATTCCAAGTAACAGAAATGTAATTAACAGCTAAAGTCTTTTTTATGTTTTTGGTTATTTTAGAATATTTCTTTAGCCTATGGTATGTGTTACTGATATTACCACATTAATATGGTACATATTATTGTGGTAAACAGTAAATTTATATGTTATATATACGGTATATAGCAAACTATTGTTTAAAAGGCATGAATGCAGGCAACTTGGAAGAAGACTATACTGCAAGTATTACCAGCTACACAAGATGGAGAAGCCATTATGACCTTACAACTATAAAGGAGAACTTTATAGATTGTTTAATATTTTCAAATAAACTGATATAATGGTTTTCCATTTATTGTAAACATTGTAAAATCGCTATGGTATAGAGAAGAACTCCTTTATGTGATAACGGAATTTAGAGAATATTTCATACTGTGGGTATGAAGTTCATATATGTACGTAATTTCTGATTAAGAAAGACCTTTTCAAGTCATAACCTAATATCTTTTCATGCATACTATGTTTAAATTTGTCCAATGGGGTGACAAATTATACAGATAAGTTTCCCTCCTTACTGTTTGATAGATTAGTAGTTGCAAAACCCCCTCAATGCCAAAGCACCTTAGGGGCCTTAAATGACTTAAGGTCCGTAATTCAATGCAGTTGTACAACTACCTTGTAAGTGTTCTGGAACTAAAATGATCTATTGTTTGTTTGTTAAATTTATTTCCTGCATCCTTGATTCTTATATTTCATATGACATATAACAATTTACAAGTACAGTTGTGCTTTCCATGGCATGAAACTTTTTATATACATGTGACTTATTTTGGATTTTATATAACCCTTAACAAGATAGAACCCCATTTATTCACTTACCATATTGAGCTGCCACAAATATAAAGTACACGTATAAAAAATACCCAGAATTTCTTTTAGTCTTGACTAATATTAAAATTATTATTTCTTTGAAAATTTAGATATTTTGACCACATATTAATTAATTATATAATAATGTATTATGTTTGGTCTAGCAAATATTAGATCTCAAACTACTACTGAGGAAGCCACTAGGTACAAATTGTTGGGATATGAAGCATTGTGTAATAGATGAGTTAGGCATAGAAACCTGTCCTCTAGACTTGGACATTTTCTAAGTTTCTTTGTATTAAAACTACTGTTTTTTTTTTTAACCCATTGTTTCAATCTTGAAACATAGTATTCTTGAATTGCCATAAAAACCTGCTTTCTTTTGTATTATTTTTTCTATTTTTCATAGGGGTGGTTTTATATCACTGTATCCTTTGGGAGCACAATATTTGCAATACTTACTGCTAGGATAATCTATTTCCCACAGAACAATAACTTGTTGTATTGATCCTAACCTGTACTTACAATGTTGTTACCACTGGCCTAATTTATTAAAGCACTCCAATACTGGGCAAGATAGACTATGATCAGAGAACCTAGGTGATCCAACAAACCTAGAATAGAATTGAAAACATTTGCCAACTAATAGCTAATTTGCCAATCAGCAATTTGCCAATCATTTGCCTCAGCAGGCTATAGGCTCAAGTAACCTTTGCCTAATGATGAATTTAGCCCTGGGTTTATATACAGGTACCACCCAGTCGTTTGCCCATTGTTTATGTCAGCAGATTATTTTATTAGTGGAGGATTGGGATATGTTTATCTCACTAATTTGATTTACTATTAAGTTTATTGACAGCATAGTTCCGATGTCAGGTGATGAAATATAAAGCTTTTTTGTGACAGATTGTTAATTGCCTTCTATTTTAAACCGCAGACAGCCATGAATTCAGCTCATCATTTTAATAGTCTGACCCTGACTGTTTTCGATTCTAAAATAACCTCCCTATTCTCTCCATTTATTTTTAGTTCCTTGATAGTTGGCTGTGTTTTTATATGAGAGATAAAGAGAATGTCTGGCAGACACATTTATTACTTTGAGTGCCTTCAGTCAGAATTAATTAGCAGTTTTATGGAAGAGTTTATCATATCAAATGCTTTAAGGTAAAAAAAATAAATAAATAATGTGAGCTCGAAATACTCTGTTGTATACATTTTTTACAATTATTATTGTAGGTAAAAAAAATCCAAACTCCAAATATAACTTCAGGGGGATAAGTTCTAAGATTTTGGCGAGGGGAGGGGGGTTAATGATAATGTGCATATAACACCTACCTCCCTTGAGTCCTTGATCTTGCATCTTCATGTTGTGGAGCATGTCAAATTAAATATTCAGCTTTATAGAGGTCAGTGGGATATTCTGACTTCTGCAGAATACAATGTGAGGACCTACAGTATACTAGTAAGAGTTTAACAGTTTTTAAAGGTTATCTATACCAGGAGATTAGATAAACACACTTCCTGTTCTAGAACGCAAAGCTTAAGCTGCGTACACACTTCCAATTTTTATTGTTCAAAATGAACGACGAACGAACGACGAACGATCGATTGGGCAAAAATCGTTCGTAAAAAAAGTAACCAACGACGCCGACGAACGAGGAAAGTCGTTGGAAACCAATCCGATCCGTCGGTCCGGTCGTTCGTTTCCAGCGACTTTCCTCGTTCGTCGGCGTCGTTGGTTACTTTTTTACGAAAGATTTTTTGCCCAATCGATCGTTCGTCGTTCGATTGGAACGATAAAAATTGGAAGTGTGTACGCACCTTAACTGCTGCACTGTATCTATAGAGGGGCAATTGTGTCACCATAAGCTCCTCTGCTAATTTGGACTTCAAGCACCTCTCCTTATCTTCATTACATCTCCATAAAATCTTAGTTCAGTGCATAGTATGTTACAAGGATAAAAGGTCCCTGAAAGGATCAACAGGTATATTTCTGTAATTGCAGAAAATGTACTTAGCCTTAAAAAACTAATGCAGCCCCACACCCAAGATCATGCAAGGTCCAAAACATTTTTTTAGGAAAAGAGCTCACAACTAGAGTAGCAATTAAATCTGACCCTTACAAAACTCAAAACTACTCAAAACTACGAAATTCCCTACAAGAGCAAAGAATAGTCTTTCCTAACTTTCCCTTTATTGTTGTAATGAATCCCATGTGACTTTTAATAGACACAATTTTCCCTTCGCCACCTTACATGATCGCAAAGCTTTTGCAACTGTTGTTGTCCCTCATATGTTTTCAAGTGTTTGCAAGAGTAGTTAAGAATGGCATTAACAGTTTGGCAAGTTCTTACTAGAGAAGGTAACTGCAAATAAAGTTCACACGGCTCATGTAACTCTCATTCTAATTTACAGCTGCTTTCAAGTGAAACACGTTTCAAGCGAATAGCATATTTTGCTGTCTTTTACATGTGTAAAGAACATGTTGGCTCTGTGCTGGTTTGCTATCATTGATTTTTGATGATATTGGCACATTAATTATGTCACCACTGCACACACAGCAACTAAAATTCATTATTAGCTGCTAATCCCTAAATAAAAGGTGATACAAAAATCCTAATAAATTATGTAGCACTAGTATCTCAAAAAATTTATTCCAATAAATGGCCTAAAAATCAATAAATCCACATATAGTTCAACGAAAAGATAAATGTATACCAGTCTGATATACAGTAGTCGCATAAATAAACCAATCCTGGGCTAGAAATGATAAATCCTCAGTCTTTGGTTTCAGAAATGTGTGCATAACTCCTTGTGCATGACTCCACCCCCAGGATTGGGTTTAGCACTCACCCGAACAATGTGATCTACAAATAGTAGGTAGCTTAAATTGACGTAGGTTCATTTCTTGGCAATCAATTTGAAACTTTGACAAGGTAACAAATTATGCCCAAATCAGGGCAAAAGTTGCACCAGGTGTACAAAATAACCATTATCCATTCAACCATTGTCTTGGCATACAAATTACCCCCTCTCCGAAAATGCTTTTTTCAGCCAACTACCCCCCTTTGTTCTGCACAATAGCAAGAGACTTAAACAGAAGACATTCTTCCCCTCCTTCATGGTTTGGAAGAATAGCAATGATTAAAATGAATATATTACCTAGACTACTATATTTATTTAGGACACTCCCTATAGCAATCCCTAAAATGATTCTTAGAAACATACAGAACAAGTTACTCAAACTTGTATGGGGCAACAAGCAACACCGCATTAATGTGTCAACCTTGTACACCCAAAAAAAATTAGGAGGTCTGGGAGCCCCCAATATAGCACTATACCATAGAGCGGCTCAAACAGCAGCTCTAGGACAGATCACTCCACCACATCCTAGACCGCAATGGACAACCTGGAGGCCCTAGCTTGCCCTTCCATATCGATAGAGGTACTTATGTGGATACCTTCCAATAAGAGACCTGCAATTCTCTGCCCCTCTCTCTCCCATGCTTTAGCAGTTTGGGATGGGCAAATAAACAACTACAAACTTCACTCCCAACATTCTCCTCTTACACCTGTTTAGCAAAACCCTGACTTTCTTCCTCGATGGGATCAGGTTTGAGTTCTGTGGTGGTGCATCAAGGGTTTTTTCCGTATTGGGGATTTATTAGATGGGAAAGCCATCCTTAGTTGTTCACATCTACAAGAAAAGTTTGCCTTCCCGCCAGCGGAAGTCTTCAGTTACTATCAAATCAGATCCTTTACAAAAAACAAGCTTAAAAGGCTGTCTCATCTTTACCAGAGCACTGCATTTAAAAAATCTTGTAGTATGATAGCTGAAGTTAAAGGAAGGATATCAGCGGTCTATGGCACACTTTTTCCCTCAAGACAAAAAACTTTTCTACATGAAACAATGGGAAGCGAATCTAGGGGTAGATTGGAGTGCTCAGGTTTGGCAAGAGTTGTCGATTTCTATGTCCAAAGTATCCCTAATACATCACTTATAGAGGCTAACTTTAAAGTGTTGATGCAGTGGTATTTGGTTTTGGTCAGAATTCCTTAACTAAATGCAAATATTTCCCCCTTATGCTATAATAGCTGCGGTGAGATGGGAATCCTGTACCATGCTTGGTGGCACTGCCCTCGAGTCCAGAGCTTTTGGATTCAAATTTATAATCTCATATATACAGTCACACAAGTTAATCTCCCAAAACGAGTGGAAAGTGCCTTATTTTCACAGCTAGAGGAATCAGTTCCAAGACAGTCAATCAGACTGGTTAAATACATTCTGCTAGCAGCCCACATCACAATTGCATGTTATTGGAAAGCTTCTAATATTCTTCTTGATTTAATTAAACATAAAATTAATTTTATAATGGTTTTTGTTAAATTGACATGTACCCTTAAGGACAACCTGACATTTTTTTTTAAGACATGGGACTCGTGGATTGAATTTAGCAATGTGTAATCTCTTCTTGTTGTTTATTTTACCAATGATTGTAATTTATAACTGCAAAACCAATAAACTTTTTTAGAAAAGGGGGAAAAAATAACCATTGCAGATGCTATATCCAATATATGTCATACCCCAAATTAAACAGAAGTCTCTAACAACTGACTTCTTTAGGACAGACCTTTACTCAATGTAAAGGGCATGTAAACTTGTAAGTTATATTAGAAAAAATATTGTTAAAAACCAAATACACTCGCCTTAAAAAAAGTAGAATGTGACTCAGCCCCTTCCTAGTACTCTTCAGTCCCAGTGCCACGGAAGTAGGAGGACCCAGAGTTGTAGATGCCGGAGTCACTTTTATGTACAAGTACTCAACTCATCACCATATGTTGAAGGAGTTATATATCCAGGAGGCGTTCCTACTCCTAAAAATCATCAGTCATTAGAAACTTTGTTCACCTGTGTTCATTACTAAAAGACCTAAATGGTTGTTTATGGGGTGGTCAGAGGTGGGAATACTCCCCACTCTGTGAATCCATCATCAATAAGCTGGGCAATGTACAGACGGAAGAGTAAAGGAAGTTAGGATTTGACAGGGCAGAGTCAAGAAGAGGTAAGAAAACTTTAGAAGACTTTAGGATATCTACAGACTGCATAAAGGGGTTTGTGTTGTAAGTATTATTTGATACTAAGTTTTGCATTTTTTTTTAGAATGTGACTTCATGATAACTTCATGATAATGTTGAAGCCAACATGACAACAAGAATTATTTGAAAACAGAGAAAATAAGCACCACTGAAAAACAAAAACAGGCAAAAACTTATTTTATGGGAAAAAATATAATATTTACATTGCTTTAACAAAGTAGTTTTGAAATAGATCTACTTTAAAGCAGACTTTTAATGATGGTATTTACAATCCCCCAACCCACATGTAAAATTGCTGGGTATCGAAAACAAGTAAAAAAAAACAACATTAAAGATAAACAGTGGGCATGCTGTTTTATTTATTTTTTCTATATAAATATTCATTGATATTTGGTGAAAAAAATAAATATATCCTTGTCCCCATAAGCTGGAATTGCTCTCTTTAGCAGAAATTTCTTGTAGTTATTTTGAATTTGAAATTAGCTTACTGACATTAAACATTCTTGACCTCTACTCCATGAAAAAATATTTCAGGTACAATATGTTTGTAGGTGCCCTACTAAAAACTTAACATTTTAAATCTCCTACACTTAACTAGGCCAGTCCATACACATCCATTTCAGTTTTCATCTGTGAAAAATGAGTGTCTATACAGCAATTACATAAAATCAGACCTAACGAATGGCAATGCTACCTGTTTCCTGGGCTCAAGCAAAATTCTTAGAGGAACGTCGCCTTGGCTGGACGGCTGCCGGGCCATTGCCTTGTGCATGAATTGAGTTGCTTCCTATGACCTGAGTAGCAAAAATAACGAGATCAAGTAAAGACACAGAGAGCCTAAAAAAAGGGCTATATCATGGTGTGATAATTACCATCACTTGTAACAACATCAATAGTAATAACATCAACATTTGGTATTACTGACATCTAATCTGGAACACCTGATTGTACATTTATGAAGTGGTGATAAAGACAGGGTTGTATTTATTTTTTCCACATAGCAAATGTACGTTTTCATTCCACTATATGATGAGAATAGTTATATATATATATTATATTCCTTTTAAGGGCTTGTTATGATACTCATTGATATCACAACTGGTCTGACTTGTGCTGGTATTGAAACCATACCTAATCATACCTATGCTATGATTACATATGACATGGAAAATACAACTGACTGCGCCATGAAAAAATTGCAAAAGCAGCTTTGACCCATCTAAGCCTGTGCAACTCGAACAGAGAAACCTTCCCAATGTACATTGTCTGTGATGGAGTGAACGGCCCCAATGTACAGAAACTTTACTCCTCCTTGTGGATGCTAGTTATAAGGTTTTGACTAGTTGCAATTTTCTTTGTTTAGAGGATAATGAAGTTTGTAGCTGGGTCCTCCACAAAGCATTGAGGGTGATTTGCAATGGAAAGTTTTTCACAATCTGTCAGCCTTCCTACTGAAGTGAATATAGTCTGCATCAAAAGTAGCATGACTGTAATGATGATAGCAAATTGTATTGAAAAGAATGCAGGGTAATCTTGCTGGAGCAGGACAATAATATTTAATCTTCACCAAACTATTGGTTTAAAAGTAAGGGGCATAAAATGATCAGTGCACTAAAATACTTCCCTTGGAGCCATGACCACCCATAACACAGCCCTCAATGACCCCAACTGCACAACATTCCCCTCCATTTCATTTCTTTTTCTCTTATGTCTCCCAAAGAGGGTCTGATCTCCCAAAATGGATCTGATTTAGCAAAGTTTATCCAGGGCTGGGTAAGATACACATTCATTAGTGAACCTGGGTGATCAGGCAAACCTGGAAAATCCAGGTTCACCAATGAAAGTATATCTTCTCCAGTCTTGGAGAGCTTTAATAAATCAAGTGTCTATATATGAAGGGCTGTGCTGTCATGCCATGTAGGTATGCTGCATAGCTCTCAATTGTCCCTGATTTGGAAGGACTGTTCCTCTTTTTCTAGGTTGGAAAAGTATCGCGTACATATTTTGTGATAAAAAGTGCCCCATTTGTCATTTTAACAAGTTTTGTAGGTCATGATATAGTCCTGTTATAGGCGTTCAGGTCATTGACAAATGTGTGCTGGAGGCATGGAGTCACTTAAGCCCCCTGTTACCCTACCCTCCTAACTGCAACCGTAACAATACCACTGGACATTATTTTCAATACCCTAGGAATGTAGAAAATGCCATCAACTAATCATTTTCTAACAGTGAAATGTTTAAAATCCTTTTTTGTTTTTTTTTATTCAGAATGCCAGAAACACAGGGATATAAATAACTATAAACTGTAAATCAAGGTTTAAAATTTAATGTCATCTGTTGCTAAAAATAATACAGTTGACAATCAAAAATCCGGCAACCTCGGGTCCTGAGGGGTGATGTATTTTTAAAAATTCCGCTTACCTCCACGTTCCAGCCTTCCTCTCGCAGCACCGCGGACATCTGGCACAGTTCCAGGGAGCAGGCAGTAGGGACGTCTCAACGTGTATTTAGTTTAGCAAGCAAGACCTAACAGCTGTTTCTGCAGAACAGCGCCATCAAAACATTAGTGGCCAAACAGTGTACTGCAGACTCTGTATTAAAATGCGTTCTTAGATTCATGCCGAGAAACTGAAGGAAACAGATTATCGATGGCCGGATTTTCGATTGTCAACTGTATGAATTTACTTATAAAAAATCATATCCTGTCTAATTTACTACATGGATCACCCAGCCCACTCATTTCAATCTTTGTGGTTCTGGCCCTGCCCCTTAAGCTGTTTGCTTTCTGTCCTGTCAGTTATTTAGTCTTAGTTTCATTTATGGTATGTAAGTTACCTAGGGTGGTCTGTATGTAAAGCAGTCTATGCGGGAATGACAATATTCCAATACAATTGTCTTGATTTATTAAATCTCTCTAAGGCTGCAGAGGACACACTTTTATCTGTGAAGCTGGGTGATCCAACAAACATGGGAAAGTCATTTGTTATTTGTTAGCTCCTGGGACCAGATCCATTCAAGGTTTGCTGGATCACCCAGCTTTGGAGAGCTTAAAAAAATCAGGCTCAGTGTGTGAGAGGCAGCATTGTGAGCTGATAAATGTCCTTGGATGAAACTTCCACTCACTTTCAGCAAATGAGGAGTGAAGTATGAAGCAACTTTTTGCTTTGCTAGGGATGTTCTAATTTTTTCCCTTATTTTGTGGAGAATAATAATAAATATACAGTATAAAATGATTTGTTGATTTATCCTTTTTTTATAAAATAACTAATCTTCCTTTGTATTAGATTTTTAAAATAACAAATTAAATAATTTAGAGGCTGAAAAAAAGGTTTAATAATAGGAATTCTGGGGAAGATGTCCTCTATGACATCACCATACATATTTTGTTGTAGCCCAACCAGCGGGTGAATTAAACTTGATTGCTTATATTCTACTCTTTCTACCCTGTATTAAAAAGGCCTGCTATTTACAGAGGTCAAAAGAACAAGGTGAAATATTTGGGAAATGCACAGAATAAATGGTTCATGGCAAATTACACATCCCTTATCTGATGGTTCTGTCCAAAGTTTCAGTAACTGATAACTGGGTCTGAAAAGAGATAAATATTACTGTACTGTCTCTTTGGCTGAGCAAGTGGTCTGGAGTTTAACCATTTTATAAGAAACTTAAACATACATAAGCTAAAATAACATTGATGAAAAATCCTTACAGTTTTCCTTCAAAGAAAATTTCAAAGAACAATCGTATGTATTTACCATTCTTTCCCTTCTTTTTTTCATAGGCTTTTCTGTCTATTTTGTTCCTTGCTAGTTTGTTGTAATACATTTTCTACTTTTAATAGAGTTATAGATTACCATACTTTTTAGGCAATAGAAAATATTTTGGTTGTTAAAATGTCAGTGAAAACCATCTCAACCCACTGCAGCAGGGGTGTCAAACTCAAATACACAGAGGGCCAAAATTTAAAACTTAGAAAAAGTTGCGGGAAAAACAATATTCTTTTATGAAAATCCAACTGTTCAAGTCCATGCCTTGGAGTAGCAAGTAAAAGTACAGTCGAGGGGGAGTGCTGGAAATACCAGACGCGGCCAATGCAGAGCTAAATCTTATGAGTGGCCCGCCGCTGAAATTCCCTCTTTATTGAAATAGTGCCGCTACTAAAATTCTTGGCATTATTTGCATCTATAAAACATCCAATGCAGGGCCACGCATAGGCAGTGTCCCTGCTGGTCCATAGACGCGAGTGATGCCGGGAATTGTAGTAGCGGAGCTATTTCAATGCAGCGGCGGGCCAGATGCAGTTCATATTAAGGATTCCTTTGGGGGCCAAAAAAAAGAATGTTGGGGGCCAGATTTGGCCCCCGAGCCAGAGTTTGAAACTTCTGATCTACATGATGTAAAGGGATGTGTGGGCTACTAGAAAATAGGAGATATAAATGTGTTTTATAGACCGCTGACAATCAGTAAGTAGGAGGTATCTATGTGTAATACAAATCTCTGTCCGTTAATCAATAATGAAACTTTTGGATCACTATGACAGCCAGGCTACTAGCATTTTAAAAAGGAGTTGTCAGTAGTGGTAAACAACATTCTACCCTCAGTACAAGTTTCCTTTTAGTATGCACACAACAATGTAATGATGGTATAAGATTAAAGAAAAACTAGTTAACGACTTCTCATGCCAGTCTGCGCAATATGAGTCAGCCAATGTCCTGGTCCATTTATGCCAAAATCTATACCAAACAGTGCATTGAGTTTGGCCTTTTAGGTCATCCAAACTTTTCAGAGGAGACACTCCACTAAGAGGCACTATTGACAAATGTTCTCAGTAGGGTCCTGATTACTTGGCATTGGTAATAATATTTAATAAAAAAAAATCATAGGTCCTGATTTATTCAAGTTCCCCAAGGCTGGAGAAGATACACTTTCATCAGTGAAGCTGGGTGATCTAACAAACCTGGAATGGATCTGATCCATTGAATTGAAAACCTTTGCTAAAATATAGCAAATAGCTAATGACTTTTAGAAAAAACATTCCAGGTTTTCTGTATCACCCAGCTTCACTGATGAAAGTGAATTCTCTCCAGCCTTGGAGAGCTTTAATAAATCAGTGTAATAAATAATGTGTTAGTTTAACTATCTTTCTGCAGGATCTGATACGGTGTTGTGCTCACCTTGTGTTCAACATGCAAACAATGGGTAAAATCCAAGGCGGATGTTTTGTTTTGCTATTAAAAGGATTTCGCATCACTTTCTATTAGAAAGTGTCAGCAGTAAGTACAAGGGGTTCAGAGAGATTCCCCTCCTAAATAGTAGACCTCAGAATAGATGTCTTCATAGGAAGATTTTACTTGTTCTTCTGGTAAGGAAACAACTATAACATTTTGGACATTCTCACAATGATGATTAGAACAAACAGATGGTGTGTCTCCAAAGCAGGTGCACAGATATCAATAAATACCTGACCTTTGAGTTTGTACCTATCCTCCTGAATTAGTTCATACAAGCCTTCTGTCCAGAATGTAAATGTAAACCCAAGAACAAACATTTCATAATATTCATTTCAAAACATGTTATTATTTTTTATTTTTAGTGCTCAGTCATTTCCAGGTTTTTCATGAGATGACAATGGTCTTCTGTCTCCTAGTTTACACTTCTGCAATGTCATCATGTCACATGTGGTTCTGGTTGAAACTTTAGCCGATGCCTAATGCAAAGCAGGCATGACCCTTTGTTGTCACCCTCAGGAAACCTGCCTTGAACAATTACAGTAGAGATCATACATGTGGACAGACAGTGGCTGCAGAGGTTGAAGGCAATCAGTCGCCCTTAGATGCAAAAAATGTAAAAAATTATTTAAATAATTTAGTAAGAATTTACATTGATCTAATAAATGTTTAATTATAGCTCTAGGGCTATGTAAACAAAGGTGTCAGGTATGCTAGCAGGTAAAAAGACTAGCACAATGAACAATGCCATACTGGAACTAATGACCACTCATAGATTTGCCGTGGAAGTAAACCAAAAAAACTTCACCTTTACTTTCACAGATCTGTCAATCCCTCTGGTGGTTTTCTGGGTTGGGTCCCGTGTTGTCCTGGAATCCTCCTTTGTCCTGGCATGGCGCCGCCATGTTCTTTCCCCTTCTTTTGCCTTCGGAATACGCCTTCCGATCTTGCACTGCACAGGCACAAGACAGGTGACGTAGCCTGCCGTAGATAGGGAATAAAGGAGTGCCGTTCTCACTGCTCATGTGTGACATTGGCATTTTCTTTTTCCCCATGAGCAGAAGGAGAAGCCAGAAGTCTCCTGGGATGCGTGACATATATCCCAGGAGGCTCTTTGCTCCCATTCTGTCTTTATCACTGTGGCGATGAAGACAGAAAAGGAAGGGGCTTTACCTTTTTTTTAAACGCCCTCCAAAACAACGAAAAGGGTTGTCTACCCTTTTATGTAAGGTAAAAGTTTTATTTTAGGTCAGCTTTAACAGAAATTAAAGAACTAAGGAAATATTTTAGAGTAATACTTCACTTTGGGGCACCCACACACTGAAGACCCACTACTACTTTTTTATACGTCCATACTTGACATTTCCTGCAGCTTCAGGTTGGACCAGTGACGTCAGGAGGGCTTCCTCTTCTTATGTGGGGACAGCTGTGAGTCTTTCTAGTAATGCCATGCTGTCAAGGACTACTATGACATGTCCTTAGAAGGCATATCCATGATGTCTAAGGTTCAAAAGAAGATTAGATGACACTTGATAAAATAGACCCTGTTACAGAAGCACAGATTAGGATGATGAGTAAAGGTTAAAAGTGCAAACAATTAAAAATCCAATATAAAACCTAACGATGATAAAAAAAAATACAAATAATATTATTCATCTAAAAGTCACCTAAATGCTCACCTTCTCCTAAAAAGATTTTAACAGTTTAATATCAGTCACATGATTAATTTTCATGCTGGAAAGAGAGATTAGAGTGAGAGATTAGCAGCATTTTCCTTGCCTAGGATTTGAGTTCCATGTGGCTTTAGAGCCATTATCTGTTATATAATCAGCAGACATTATATTTTGTATGGGGAGAGCTACATTGAGAACAAAGAAGTGACAGCGACTTTCATAAATGATAAGATGATGGATATAAACTCAATCATCATTCATATAGAAACCTTGTGAATAATTTGGAACACAGCCAAACACATCAATATGTCATATAACTGGTGCAGATTTTCTATACAGAATCCCTTAAAACAACACAGAAGGTAATGGAGCATGACTGCCTAGTAATATAAACTAATGGACACAATTAGTAAAAGTTGCAAAGTGCTTTATGGCTGATGGAGCAACAAGATGATTGAGATAAATTAACATTAACTAACAGAGTACAAAATCTGAACTAAACAGAATTAAAACATGGTGTAATGGACAGTTTAATATAGGCAGTCACAGTAGTCTCTGCCACTTTGTAATTTCAGATATCTAATTGCTGCATGCTTAAATTGCACCAAAGGGCACATTATTGTTCATTACTGCATTTGTGCATTAAATTGATAAATCGATAAAAGGAGTTACCTTGCAAAGCAACCACCCAAGCAGTATGACGCTTGATTTGCCTTTCATAGCCAATGATTCTATTATGTCCTGGTCTTTTTTGGGGTTTGGTATGTATGGCTGTGTAAGTCCCCAGAAAACCAATAGGAGTTACTTAATAATAGCATAAATTTATACACAAATCAGTGCACATTAGCAGAAAAAAGTGCAAGACTTCATGGTCTCTGCTTTCATATAGAACATGCATGTATACACTACTAAAATGAATGTAATTCTGCTTTAGGCCTAAGTTAAATTATCCATATATAGCCTGGGCCTGGGATGAAGGAAGTCTCAAAAACTACTAAGAAAGATGTGAATACTACTTTGTAACAGAACTATATGACTGTTACAAAAGCTAGGTCATGTTAGGTAATAAAGTTACAAAATTATGTCTGGAACCTCTGCCACGTTTCACCAGCATGTTTAATGTTGAAACAGGGTAAAAGGCAAACTCCCCAAAGGGGCACATATAACGAATAAAAGCAGACAGAGGTCTCCATACTTTTCTACTTAAATGTATTTTTATTTTTGTTTGTGTTACAGAGAAGATAAAGTGGAAAGAAATACAATTTCCCAATGGACCTTCTCAACGGCAATGAGTACCTGTCAGATGTTGTAACACTGTCCGTATTCCATCCAAAAGTAAATAGATATAATGTCTGATGTCTGCATCCCGGGTTTTACCATGAAAAATAAATTTGATGAGCAGACTTATCTGCCAAAGCACCCATTTCAGTCTTGTGACATCTGTGATGTCCCTCGTCCCTCCGGTGATCCCTTCCTAGGTAGGGAAGATGTAACTCCCATGCATGCACACTGAAGATACTTGATTCAGCACAAAATCAGGCTTAGACTGCATGCAAAACCTAGTGTACAGAAGAAAAAAAAGTACTGACAGGTCTTTGTGTTAAATCAACTTCCACTTGTATTGTTTTTGTGATTGATTGGACATAAAAATGTTACCATAGCTAGGTTGTTTTCCAGGCCCATGACAATATCCAGGCGAAAAAACAAAAATGTAACCATGGCTAAGGTATTCACCAGGCCCATGACAGCACCCAAGGTCGGACACAAAAAGGAACCATGGCTAGGTTATTCACCATGTCCATGATAACACCCAAGCTCAGACACAAAAAATGAACCATGTTTGGGTTATTCAGCAGGCCCATGACAACACCCAAGCTCAGACGTATTAATGAATCATGGCTAGGTTATTCACCAGGCCCATGACAGCACCCAAGATCAGACACAAAAAGGAACCATGGCTAGGTTATTCACCAGGCCCATGACAACACCCAAGCTCAGATGCTAAAATGAATCATGGCTAGATTATTCACCAGGCCCATGACAACACCTAAACTCAGACACAAAAAGTGAACCATGGCTAGGTTATTCAGCAGGGCTAAAATGAATCATGGCTAGATTATTCACCAGGCCCATGACAACACCTAAACTCAGACACAAAAAGTGAACCATGGCTAGGTTATTCAGCAGGCCCATGACAACACCCATGCTCAGACACAAAAAATGAACCATGGCTAGGTTATTCAGCGGGCCATGACAACAACCAAGCTCAGACGCTAAAATGAATCATGGCTAGGTTATTCATCAGACCAATGACAGTACCCAAGGTCAGACACAAAAAGGAACCATGGCTAGGTTTTTCACCAGGCCCATGACAACACCCAAACTTAGACGCTAAAATTAACCATGGCTAGGTTATTCACCAGGCCCATGACAACACCCAAGCTTAGGTGCTAAAATTAATCATGGCTAGGTTATTCACCAGGCCCATGACAGCACCCAAGCTCAGACACAAAAAAGGAACCTTGGCTTAGTTATTCACCAGGCCTATGACAGCACCCAAGGTCAGACACAAAAAGGAACAATGGCTAGGTTATTCACCAGGCCCATGACAGCACCCAAGGTCAGACACAAAAAGGAACACAGCACCCAAGGTCAGACACAAAAAGGAACAATGGCTAGGTTATTCACCAGGCCCATGACAACACCCAAGCTTAGGTGCTAAAATGAATCATGGCTAGGTTTATCACCAGGCCCATGACATCACCCAAGCTCAGACAAAAAACTTTAACAATGGCTAGGTTTTTCACCAGAGCCATTACAGTTTCATTTCACCTCTTTTTATCTTTCTAACAACAAATAACACACTTAAAATAACTAATCAAGCCTTTGATTACATTGATGCTTAAACCTCAAGATAAATTAACATTACATTGAGATTTCACACTCAAAGAGCCTCAAGGGATTAATGCGGTTGTAATATGGTCTGCTTGGCTGCAACTGGTGCATTGCAAGTCATCAGAGGCTGCGGCAGGGGAAGTCTGATGCTTTGTGCTGAAAGGGAGGAGGGGAAGTCCCAGTAAAGATAGTAAATGATTAGTGTGAAAGTGATGACAGCACACATTGTATTATATTCAGGCTGAAGTGCTAAAATAGAAGCCTTTTCATCACAAGCTATTTAAACCTAGTAACAAATAGATCTTTTTCCTATGACTTCTCATCTACGCCATGCATAATTATCAGTGACATAAAGAGCAATAAAAATAAAGATCAGTGATGGAATGCTACGGAACTTCTGCACTACAACTCATATACACATTGTATGGGTGATTAGGTTTGGTAATTGGTACTGTAAAGGTAGCATCGGCTATTGGGTTCACCAAATACATTTAAGCAGGTGACAAACCCAATACAGGTGCAATGAAAAAAAACAAACCAAGAAGAAACAGGTAAAGATGAGAAGAATACAAGCATAGCATGAAAAAGACGGAAGGAAGAAGAGAGAGGTGACGGTAGGGAGAGAGGGTGTTAGAAGACAAAAAGCACCCCAGCATCCCTTTACATGTGCACAATTACTATTGGTGGCCACAGAAAGTCACTAATACTGCACACGAGCTCACCAATAGTTCATGTGTCAGCAGATCTCCCAGTGCAGAAAAAGTATCCATAGAAAGCTTTTGAAAGTGATTGAGAAGACTTGTGCTTATTTTGAAACTAAACATTACTCTAACTCTATCGTCTACAACTGTCCCATCCTGTATAATGAACTATAGGGAGTACAGCAGGGACTTTCTTTTCATATAAATAGTAAACCTTTTGTAATTCCTTGCACTCTTCATTACCATTACCCATGAAGATGGCGGCCCCAGCAATGAAGTCAGGAGAGGTTAAAGTACCTAAAAAATTGTGGACATGCAGGTAAGTTTATTTGATTGCAGCAACATTGCCTGTCCCTTCTGCAATAAATAATCTGCAATTTTTTATTTTTTCACTTCTGCTTCAACAGGCTATGCTGTACAAGCACAAAAATACCAGATTATACTAATTTAACAAGAACCCAACTAATTAGGGTGCCTTACCAACCTAACAAGCAAAAGGTCAAATTTCAAGGAGACGTTATTGGTAGCCAACAGCTACAGATGGAGGACATGTGTATGCCAGAGTATTGTGACATATGGAAGCAATAATGGCAAGGGCTACAGGGGGCACAGGTCCATTTACACCCCAACATTTGATATGTTTTTACAGTGCCGCATTGCATTTTTTGTGCACTGTGTTGGCTGTTTTTTTTCCAATATAGGTCTTTATGTTATCCAAGCATGGTGGCAACATGCAGTGTATCACCAACACTGAATAATTCTAAATAGTGCTATATAGATTGCCCATGCTTGGAAGTCTACTAATATATATATATATATATATACACATATATACAGTGGTACCTCGGTAAAGGTCCACTTTGGAATAAGTCCAACTTGGTATAAGTCCTGTTTGGACATGAAAAATTTTGCTTGGTATACAACCTTTGAGCTAGAAGCTGTATGGGTCAAAATGAGTCCTAACACCGCACGCTACCCTGATTTACCTCTCTCGAAACAAAGCCACGATTGGCCCTGAGCGTCAGTACGCCAGTTGCTACCATTCAGTGAACAACCAGCGCTATAACTCTCTGTGAATTACATAGCATCTCCTCCTCCCTTCTCAGCACCATCCTAGTAGGCACTCGACTCTTCTCAGTATGGTAAAGGGAGGTTAAATTTTCATTTATTTCATCTAATTGCTTTTGTATTTATGTATTTTAGTATGAAGCAGGGTTTAAATTATTTTATACAGCCCCATCAATAGTATAATATGCCAATAACAATAGGATTTTTTTCATGAGAATGGAATAATCATTTTCCTTTTATTTTTTATTGGAAAAATTTGTTTGGTATAAGTCCTGTTTGGAGCATCTGGAACAGATTATGGACTTATACCAAGGTACCACTGTATATATATATATATATATATATATATATATATATATATATATATGCAGGGGGTGTGAATGGGCTCTAAAGTAGAATATGGGAAACCCAGACTGGCTCACATGGATATTATCCTTACTATCTCCATGCTGCCACAACATATTATCCACCAACATATATGTTTACTTTTGATTATAGACATTATGTGTGCTGATACATTTGCAGTGTACATTTTGTTGCTGGGGTACATCTATTTTTATCCTTATCCCAATTTATCCTCATTGCATTATGTACATGAGTCAGCCTTTCTCAGGTCCCCCATAGCACTGATATGTTTATTCATAGCACCTTCTAATTTTATATACATGTTTTTTAAACAATTCCTTGTAATTTTTATTTTATAAACACTTATCTAGATCTATGTAAGTAATATTTACTAATCAATAAACATCTAATCTGTTTTAAACTATTTAACAAGCAGAACACCCCCCCCCCCCCCCCAGTTGAGGGCCAGTGCTTTTTTCTTTTTAAGCTACTAGACCTATTATGAATTTTGGTTTACAGTTTGCATTTTTATGTAATATTACACATTCATTTTTTTTTTCTCTTTGGAAACTCTTGTTTTATTCTCCCTAGGACCCTGTATGTTCCTTATATGGCTCTGGACCTCCTAAATCGCAGAACACATGGCGTGTAAGGACTGGAAAATGTTCACCTGATTCAAACACTGACCTCAGAATAGGGAACAATGATTTGTCACCAGGTGTACAGTAGTCAAGTCTGCCTGGGCAAAGAATTGATTGGCTGGGATTAATTTTCCCAGCAGATCACTATTGTTTTCTGCAAAGACAAGCTGGCAACTGCAGCGCTCTCTGTAGGCTACAGTACGCATGGCTGACCAATCCCCCAGTCCTTAAACTAAAAAGTAATTTTAATGAATCTGGAAAAAAGAATTTCCATAGAAAGGTGGAGAATGTATAGTGTCAAACTGCAATTGTACGCAGAGGGAAAACACGGGACATATTTTAAAAAGCAAAGTTTGATATATTTTCATTTCTGCAATTTTTGTTGTGGAACTTTAAAGCACAATTAGGTTGTTTCATCATTTATTTTGGCATATCCCAACAAAAATTTGAAAATCTGATTACATTTTAAGATTTGTTTTTATGTCATGTATTCTTGTTCATATGGGATGAGTTTTAGCCAAATAAGACGTTATTCTTTTTTATATAGGCAGTAGTTGTCTTTTAGATGAAGACTTTGACAAACAATAAAGTTTGTCTAATTCCTCCTCAAAACCAAGCTAAATTTCAGGTTGCTTCTTCTCATTGCACCCAAATATTTACATCCTGCCAACTGAAATGTTTATATACATAGACGGGCATATAAGACTTTTCCTAACCTCAAACCTTGTGGGTGCTGCCATCTTCCCTGGTTCTCTTACATGTTCTGGATGTTCAGTTACCTTGATTGACCAGGAATGGTTTAACACCCATGCATGTACACAGGAGTTATTCTCAACAGCTGGGCATGCGGGGATCATACATTGTTTAAAAGAAGATTGTGAACAAGTGGATAAGTATATTGCAAAAGGGACATCACCTGCCCTCACATATAGAATGTGGCTGTCTGCAGCTTTTACAAAGAGAGCCAAGGAGCCAAAAATTTATTGCTGGGCTATACATAACTTTTATAAAACTTCAAGCAATAGTGAGAAATAATATTGATGTTGTAAATCACAGGAGGCTGATCTAATAAAAATACTTGAAAATAATAAATTAAAAAGAGTAGATTAACTAACATTACATAGCACCCAACTGTGCTTAATATGGAGGAATTATCCCACTTTAAAATCCAATTCCCTGTGGCTTTTTCTTCCTCAGTGTTCCCTCTTTTTAAGCAGATATTTACATCTCTACATAAAGTGTAATATTTAAACATAAAAAATAGTTATGTTTCACTAAACCTTTCATCCAGCCGCTAAATAATTCCATGTGTTTTTTTAAAAAAGCTAATACAAAGGAAATGTGGTTTGGAATGTATTTTTATGGTATTTTTTGTGTCTTTTATCTACATACTATAAGCTAAAAGTGTCCCTCTTTTATTTCTCCAAAAGCTGGGAAATTTCCAATCATCCAGTAATGTAAAAATGAAATGCATACACAGGAGTTACTTTTCCAATAATTGGATATTTAAAGAAAATCTACCTTTTGAAAGATCATTCTTCTTTAGCACATAAACCTCTTTAAAATAGCTCAGACTGTGAAGGATCACAGTATTCAGAGATCATGACTGAGCAAATACTCAGTTTGAGCAGTGTGAGCAGCAGAGATCCACAGCAGGAGAGGGGAAGGAGCAGGCACATCTAAAGGGCTGCAGAGGTTGTCTTGTGCTGTGAGCAGTGAGGAGGTACAAAGGGAGGAGCAGCCAGCCTTAGGAGTCCTGTAGCAGTACTGGGACAAACTGCAGAGAGCTCAGCAAATCTAACCAGGGATTTCTCTACTGGATCAACCTCTCCTAGAATTCTTTCCTGAGGACCCAAGCACTGGTTGCATATGCCATGGCACATATGTAGCATGTTCTCAGCACATGGATACCTGTATTATGTCACCCGTGGTCTTTATTCTCCTGCATGAACAGCTCTGCATTCTGCATCTCCATTGTGGTCCTTGTGTCTAGCTCCTCAAACGTTGCTATCGATTTGTCTGCTGTTTGTGCTGCACAATGGGGGGTAATCTGGGCTGTCATCGGTCCATTCCTAAAGACCCTTCAGATCTATGTCAGAAAAACCGCAAGTTCAGTGCAGCATGCAACTTCAGCAACATCTTGGTGAGCCAAGAAAGGCTCAACATCAACACAGCCACCGAGGAGGAGCTGATGACCCTGCCTGGGGTGACCCGACAGGTAGCCCAGAATATAGTGGAGTATAGAGAATATATTGGGGGCTTCAAGAAAGTGGAGGACTTGGCTTTGGTGAGCGGGGTGGGGGCTGCTAAACTGGAACAGGTAAAGTTTGAGATATGTGTGAGCAGTAAGAGTGGCTCTGCCCAACATTCGCCCAACTCGCTTCGAAAGGACGCGGACCATGGCCATCATAGCCAACATTTGTCTGCCACCAGGGTCAACATTAACACCGCCACCGCTTCTCAACTAATGAACCTCCGGGGCTTAACCGAGGAAATGGCCCAAAATATTATCCTCTACCGCACTCAGCATGGCCCATTGAAGAGCATTGAGGACCTGCTCAAAGTGGACTCCATTAGCTCATCTTTCTTGGACAGGATTAGGCATCAGGTGTATGTACAAAGGTCTCGTCCATCATCCACCCATACCAATGGAGGCTTACATTTCATGGCCAAACCACATCCAAGCCCAACTTCTCTAAGCCTACAGAGTGAAGACCTTGACTTTCCACCTGGAGGACCTACTCAGCTCATCTCCACCCGACCATCTGTAGAAGTCTTTGGAGGTGTGAGAGAGGGTAAACCTGTGCTCAGGTTGGCAACCTGGAACCTACACAACTGTAGCCTGGATAAAGCCAGCAACCCTGGGGTCAGGGAAGTGGTATGCATGACCATATTGGAGAACTGGTAAGTTGTTTGATATGTAATTCCTATTTGTTTTCTTTGGTTTTCATGTTTAGTAAACAGTGCTTTTTTGTTGTAACAGTGATTTCATTCTATAAAATAATATATATATATATATATATATACAAAAAATGCAAGGTAATTTATATTCATATCGTGCTTGAAATAATACATTGCCCCACAAGAGTAAAAAAAAGGAAAGTAGTTCTACCTACAATACTGCTGAGCTGTCCCTAAGACCACTCTGCAGTCCACCACAGGTCCTCTTCTGTGTTAAATTATATCTAGTGTCATTTAAACCACTACCTGTGCATGAATGGCATGGACACCCAGGGTTCAGAAGGTAGCAAGGAATGGCATCATTATGTGGCATAATTTTTTTCCATATCAGAACAGTCACCTGCTGAAGGAAGAAGAATAGGTTGTGTGATAGACCTACCTGGAACAAGGTAGTTATACACAAACAAAAATAAAAGTGGCGGGGTTGTCCAGTCTTGAGTTGGACTTTAAACTGGTTCTTTCATGAATACCTATATTTTATTATAATAAATATTTTTTTTTAGTGAAGCTGTTTTCCAAATACTACAGTCCAGTGATTTTGGGTAGGTTGATATGATGCCATCATTGTGCTCCCAGGCAGAAGGAATAATAATTTAGGTGAAGTTCATATGGAAGTTTGTCATTGCACAGTTAGCTGCCCCCAGGCATCCATTTTTAATTGCTGGATATCCAGGATCAAGCAATAGTTTTTTTTTAATTTATACATTTTTAAGCATTTGCTGGGGAGTTTTGAAGTCTTTAGAAATGGCTTGAGCCACTGACTGCCCAAGATATTGCAAAAGGTCTTAAAAACTGCACCAAAAAAATGTTTGTACAAAAAAAGGATTTTAACTGATCCAAATTATTTAGTGGTAGCCAGGCCTTTGGGCTAGTTGAGAACTATTTTATTTAGGTAAACTACTTCCCCTCTTTTAGGCTAATAGTTTCCTCCCAATGATCAGATGGCAACATTGTAACTTTGTAGCACCTTGCAAGAGATAGCAGATACAAGAAGTAGCTAATAAAAGCTCAAACATTTGTAAGCTCAAACCAAGAACTACACAGACACCAATATTTACACAAATATTTGAGCTCGGTAACAGAATCTTAGTCCAGACTTTAAATGCTGACCCTGGATAGTGCCAGAACTAGGTAACAAGGTTAATGTCATTCTGCACAGAAAAGCCGATGAAGGCATTGACAAGGGGAGTTATGTAATCGCTGTGGGAGGTATTACGTACCTACAGGTGGAATGCTTACACATTGCTTATCATGCTAGATCCATTTACTTTATGTCTAGTGTAGTTGATACATGATATCTAAGTTATATTTTTCTGTAAATCATAAATAAGTTATCCATATCAGTTATACATCAGGCCTATTATGCTGTGTAAAGAATAAGGCAGGATTTCTCTGTGCTTTGCCTGTATTTCTGTTTCTGGTAAACATATTTAATAATAATAAAAAGGATATTTCAGCAAATTCCTTTGATGAA